>NC_061091.1:11658268-11668268 GCF_015104395.2 Macrobrachium nipponense | reverse complement strand
ATATATATATGATATATATATATATATATATACGTATATATGGACTATATCAACTTTTTTCAACCCTATTACTTCTTGAGAAGTGAAGAAAACTATTTGCGTATGTCTTTCCAAATACCTTACAGTAATACTTAACGTAACCCCTAAAACAACTGTAGCTCTTCGAACGAAACAAATGCAACAGTAAATAAAATGATCAATCACAAGATATGCGAGGATATCCACGACCAAATATAAAAATAACTTTCTTTTTTTTTTTTTTTGCCCCTCAAGATACTACCGAAGAAAATATCAAACCGAAGCAGTCAAGTTTACTGAGGAACGATCCCACGCGTATTTCATAAAACCTCCGTGTTTTGTCGAAAGTTATGCCCGAGTGATAACAAAGTTACGCGACGCCTCTAAAAAGAAAATGACGACAAGGACCCTCGCAAAGAATCGGCCGAAAATGAAAACGTGAGTTGCACAAGGCATCGAAAGAGCTCGTCGAGATCAATTCCAATACAAAACCAAAGAGATGAATAAAGAATTACATCATCTGACCAACAAAGAGTATTAAAGAAGGATAGTACAGAAAAGTTAAAAAATGCGCAATCGAGTTTTCTGTACAACGTATAATGCTGGATAAAACCACCAGCTACGACAGGTAGCGCTTCAGTTGTTTCCCAAATGCTGTTGAGTGAGGGTGCGTCCTAGGCATCCGAAAAGCGCTGCCAGATGCACGATCCATGGCTAAATTTAACCTTCAATAAAATAAAAACTACTAAGGGTAGAGGGTTGCAACTTATGTTTGATATTTGGAGGGTGGATGACCATAATACGAATTTGCAGCCCTCTACCCTCAGTAGAGTTTTTTAGAGCTGGGTCGGACAGAACAGAGTACTGACGGACAGACAAAGCCGGCACAATAGTTTTCTTTTACAAAAAACAAAAACCTACATTAAATGGTACATGAATTATAAAACGTCTAGTAATATAATCAAAGAAGCATTGCAGGTCAATAAAAAGTCTGAGTTGACTTTAAATAAAGAGGTTTTGCTAAAACCAAGGATATAAAAAACATTATGTGGCGGCATCAAAAACGTTCCGAAAGTTACTGATATCAAAAGAAATCTCTGAAAACTTGACGGATATATGTCAAGATACGGCATATGCCTCAGGGTTGAAAACAACATAAGGAACGTAGCTGCGGAAATAATAACAATATGAATCTTTTTTTAGCACTGATGTGATATAAAATGCAATATGCCAGAACGAAAGAACACAAAGACTCGCTGGAAAAACTGTAAAAACTGTAAAAAAAATTTACTTTGCATTTCAAAGACTGTTTCTGAAGAAACGAATTATGTAATAATGTACCCATTTGATAAGGGTATGAACCACGAAATAACATACAAAAAACATAAAACACCAAAATATGCTTTAGGTGAAAATGAGCCTTTTTTCATTACTGGAGGATTTATATAAATTGATAATCAATGCAACTACCCCGGAAAAACGACAGTCAAAATACAATTCAAATACACGAAAATACGATAGAAATAGAAGGCATTCACTCGAGAATCGACAGAAACAGAAATCCGGTCTATAGCTTGACAAAGAATCAATCAGGAAACAGAAGCGCATCACCGCCAGAATCACTACGAAACTCCTACATCCAGTGTGTTCAATGGGAAGGAAGACAATACACACAGTAAAAGTTAAACTATGAAAGCCGGAAACGCAAGTATCCCCATTAAAACCTGACAGCAGGAAAAATCCAAATAGAGTAAAAAAAAAAAAAAAAAAAAAAAAAAAAAAAAAAAAAAAACAAAAAAGAAATGGGTGTGGTTTGTGTGTGTGTGTGTGTGTGTGAGGGTGGGTTTCACCTAATGCATGACTGTGGTCATGTAGCTTCATGTCATATCTTCAGCTCTTAGAGCGAGAAACAATATAGATATGGCAACTTTTATTGCTTTTCCACCTGAATTCTACTGAGTGCAAGTGTATGCATGTTGCTACTCAGAAACGAAAAAGGTGAATCTATGTGTGTGTGGTTGAAAGGGGGGGGGGGGGGGGGGGGGGGGGGGGGGGGCCTCCTGGCTATTACAAATGACAACACGGACCCACGTGGTATACTTGATAAAATCTGGTCGAATGGTCATATGGTTTTTTGCTTTAATTTCATGGCAAAAAGAAACATTTTTTCAAGAACTTACATCATGTAATATTTCAAATAATAATCTGTTTTAATTTCATGGCAAAAAGAAAAAAAATTCAAGAACTTAAATCATGTAATATTTCAAATTATAATCGATGTAAATTCAATACACAAAAATTCTAAGTCGAGTTTTTCACCTAAGATATATATTTCTGACGGATTATTTTTTGTTCAGCAAAGAGCAGAAAACTGAAAAGTGGCAGCGTTATTTCCTTTATCATTCCTTTTGCGTTTAGCGCATTCGCCTGTCCTTTAAAGTATAAATTAAAATACCACATGATATAACTTAAATACCATTTAAAATATCACATATCAAAAGTGTAACTTTTAAATACCATTTAAAATATCACATGTCAAAAATATAACTTACCATTTAAAATATCACATGTTAAAAATATAACATAAAACTTATTTGAAATAGCACATGATATTAACACTATAACTCAAAACATCATTTAAAATATCACATTAAGTTCCAAAATGTGGCAGGTGGACCTTTGCCATATGATAAGTTTTTTTTACTAATGGTATTCCAACTATTCGAATTTTCATGCCACCCAAAACATTAAATAAGCCAGCATAAATATGGCTTCCCAAAACCTGACAAAATTCTGGTGTCAGGATCAACAGTAATATTTAACATCCCCCTCTACAACAGCAGCAAATACTACATATTCAACGAGTAATAATATACTAAACAAAGGTATGAACAACGCTGCTAAATGCACGTTTGCACGTTCCATTTTGACAGTCAAGGACGCGAATGAGTAGGAAATGATAATTCATTTTTCTTCAACTCCTCTCGCGATTATATCGATGAACAACAGAGCCATTCACTAAATATCTTCAAATTAAAGGAAAAAAAAAGAGGAAAATGTTTATTAATATTCTAATTGGAATTGAAAATATAGATGCAAAAATATGAAAATTCAAGTAAATAAATTAATGTACCATAAATCTGTTTTGTACTACACTTATGAAAAAAAAACTAGGCTGTATATTTATTGCAAGCATTATGTAAAAAAATGTTTCGTTAATCAAATATGAACGTATACAATATTTTAATACAACACGTTACAAAAAGCAAGTTGAAAGTGCTTTCCTAAGCTGGGCGATGTTTACAGATAATATCTCTGCTAATCTCTCGAACATTTCTGATAATCCTCGCTTCAATAAATAAACTGAACGACCTGAATGCGTTGCATGTCTGTATTGATGAATACAGGTTACTAATAGAAAAAAAATCTGCTCTCGTCTGTCTCTCTCGCTGAGCAGACAGACAGACAGACACGTGTGCGTGCGTGTGTATATGCATATATTTGAGTATGGATATGTACAAATATGTGTGTGCTAGTTTTTGCATACATTATCAAACTAAGAATAAATATACATATACCAAATTATAAAGTGTAAGCCAATTTAGTGAACTGAAGAACCATGGGAAATTAAATTTACTCTAAAAAAAAAATTTTTCAGACAAAACTTTCCCCACTCATAGACAAGTAAACACTGCTGCTCGACACAGAAAGACATTGAAAAAAACATTTTACTGACTCGCAGCAAGCTGCTATCACACTGACAAAATAAAAAAATAAAAAAAAAATGTAAAAGGAAACACTACCCACATAGATCTGTATGTACCAAGAGCAATTTGCTCCCGTCTGTAATTGCCTGGAAAACGCCACGGCAGCTCGAAATTGGCCGCTGGGCTTATTTAGCAGTTTGTAATTAATCGACCGATGCACAGTGAGCTAACTAAGAGAACCGCCTCATCTCTTTATCTCGCTCAAGATTTTATATTATATATATATAAATACCAAAATAGATATATATTTATATATATATATATATATATATATATATAATATATATATATATATATATATATATATATATAAAATATATATATATATATATATATATATATATATATATATATATATACTTATTTTATTTATGTATATATGTGCTTGGAGGGAGAGAGGAGAGAGAGAGACGAGAGAGAAGAGAGAGAGAGAGTCGAGAGGAGAGAGGAGAGGATAGAGAAGAAGTGAACTTCAGTCCTGAGTCAATAGCGCAAACACATGAAAATTAAGCTTCACAAATAAATATTGCAAAAAGGCAAAGTTAGAAACCCAAATCAAAGAGGATAAAATAATAAAAGGAACAGAATGGTTAAGTGACACTTCAGAATTACCAGATTGTAAATTAAAAGATATAAGTGAGAAAATACTTACATAAAAAGTATACGAGAATCAAAAGCGAGAAGCCAAACCAAGAGTCAACACCCGGGAACTCACCCTGAATCCGCTTCAAATTCCTGTGCACCTAAACAAACACACGCATAAGCAACCCTTCTCGAGGTGAACTCGCAAAGAAGGAGAGAAAGAAAGGAGAGAGAGAGAGAGAGAGAGAGAAGAAGGGACGGGCGCGAGAAAAGAACTTTCTTCTTCTTCCCCTGAACCGACCTAAATCACCACCTCAACCACCTGCCTAAAATCAACTAAATCTGGGAGTCTGGAAGGCGATCATGGGCTCCAGGCGGCGAGAAAAGGGAAAATGGGCCTTGCGATGGCTGGGGAAATTGGCCGGATTCATCTGACAAAAGTCGATGGGACTGCTGAAGAGGAGAAGAAAGGTGGGAGCCACAGGCGAAGCGTTCTTTACATATGGGCATTGGGGCTGGGAATGTCTTCTTCTTCTCTTGGCATGCGGCAAAACCCCCGCGCCCGATCTCACCTCTTCCGGAGATTTCATCCGACTACGAGGAAAAAGAATTTTGCTTTTTGTTTTTTAGGAGGTCGAGAATTAATGGTTCGGTGTTATGGCAAACTTTTAAAGGACATTCTTGTCATATACGGCAAAGTATTATCTACTACTAACTAAACATCGAAGCTTAGAAAATGAATGTTTGCACATAAAACAAATATTTTGTTAAATCTTTTCCTTGCCAATAAAAAAAATCATAAATGTTCTGAACGTGTGTATGTATGTATGTACGTATGTATGTATGCATGCATGCAATATATATATATATATATATATAGATATATATATATATATACATATGTGTATATGCATATGTATATATATATACATATATATACATATATATATATATATATATATATATATATATATATATATATATATATAAAGTAATTGATCTACCTTACCCACTTTGCTATTAATGTTTTGAATAATACATAAACGTAATATTCATCAATACTTACGAAGGAGCAAATTATTTTCCACTTTGAGAGGAGAGCGAGCTGATGAATACATTATCATAATAACTGTAGCCGTTGTAGATTTGTAGCGCCGATAGTATAGTCTTAAAAAAATCCATGACGTGCGAGGGAGTTGCGAACGAATTTTCTTTTTTTTATTTAGAAAGGGCCTTCAGGTGCACGAAGGCCTAAATGAAATGTCACCGATTAAATATGCAAGTCCAAATCGAGAAACCTTTCTTCCTCTACCACAGAGTTCCCCTTTCCTACCAACACATCAGGTAACACGCAACACCGATAGGAAGTATTATTCGGGGCAGTTCTGATCCAAGTCTACTTCAGAGATAGTTAACTACAACTCTAACTAATGTGTCCAAGTCAGTGAGAAGACCGATAGTTTGGATACTAGCAAAATGAAAAAAAGAAAACCGACAATCTCACCTTCCTGAGTTTAAAAAAACAAAAAATGATAAACGAGAGGTACCGGTAACCAATTTCAAGTTTGCGATACCGGCAACGCACGACAGAGGCGCCACAAAATACGTGTGGCTACTGCCAAGGCTCACGGCCAACTGACTGTGTTGGAGATCCGACTCCAATCCCCTCCACCTCTCTCTCTCTCTCTCTCTCTCTCTCTCTCTCTCTCTCTCTCTCTCTCCTCCTACCCTCACCTCTGCATGTACTCGTCTCTGATGAAGTTACTGACCTCGTATGTCAAGTTGCCTACGCAAAATAAATTGTTCAAGTCCGGGAACTCATTAAAAAATAATTTAGCGAATTAAATAAATTTCCATCTGATCCCGTGTTCGTCTCTTACCTGCATTCTCGAATTACCTAGGCCTTCAAACTATTAAATTAAAATTTTATAAACGTTCTGAATTAAAGTGAATAAGAAATAGCTGTAAAATTCCTGCCTACTCTGACTGTTCGGTTTTATAAAGGTGCTACGAAAAAAAATATCAAGTGTGCCATGACTATTTATTTGCCCATAAGATCCTCTCTCGCTACTAAAAACTAATTTTCGTAGACATGGGAACAAATATAAACAGTAATTTTTCGTCGAAATTTTTTTTTTCAACAATTCTATGTACACATACAAACCGATAAAACTTCGAGATGATTAGTAATTCTCTTAAAAAGTGCACTATTACACCCATGCTCTAATCTAAATAATTATGCATTCACTCACAAATACAAACATCTATACGAACATATATGTATAAATTTTAATGGTTACATATTTTATTAAAACGTTCACGTGTACACACACAAGCGCTCTGTAAGTAATCTGTTATCGCGGTGGTCGGTCTCCTCACTTCCAAAGTATCCTTCTATACTCTGTTTTTTTTTCATCTGTCCATCCGCCTGTGGTGTTTGCGCATGGTAACACTGCGTCCTGGGCTTTAAATAATATCCTATTTCGAATATTAACGGCGTAATTCGCATACAGTAAATTATTAAAACGCTTTTCAGTTGCAAATGTACACCAAGTTATCCTTTTATTTACCTAAAACTTAAACATAGCGTAACTATTTAAAGCCCAGGACGCAGTGTTACCATGCGCGACCATCGCAGGCGGATGGACAGATGGAAAAAAACAGTATATTCTTCGTGTAAAGCATTCACAGCACAGATAGCTGTCCGCAAGAAATACCACTAGCGTAATTATTTCGAAACCGGCTTTGTTCCAATTAGATAGCTGATAGCCTGAGCAAATGTTAGCATAAACAAATATGAATTAATTAATTTTCGGAATGATGGGCAACTCAATCGAAATCAAAGAACAGTCTAAACATTAATCAGATTTTGTAATGTATTCATTTCAGGTTAGAACATCTTATCAGCAAAACAGGACAACTCGCTATTACTAACTTTCGTGTACGTATCACACAAAACCTCGTTATTTCCTAAACCAAAATATATCTCCGATCACACGACATATATTGCAAATGTTTCTTAAACAATAATCAAATGTGCGATTTCCAGCATCTCAAAGGGGAATATATGTGGTACAACATACAGATCTTCCCTCTCAAAAGCGAAAGAAAGGAAGATAAAACATTGTAAATTGCTGCAAGAAAATCTCTCTATAATTAAAAGGCGAACGAAAAGATTGTCTATGTCATATCTATGTCTATTAAAAGAAGAACGAATACCGCGCGACTGTTGTAGTTTTTTTTTCTTTTTTTGCAGACATTTTTTTCTTTTGTATTTATCATAAAGTGAAAAGCAAGAATCTGAAGCAGAAATAAACGCAAATGTTGAGTACATTCATATGATATTTAATATTCCCCAATTCCCAATTTTCCACAGTTCAGAATTTTCAGCAGTTCACCACAAGACAAAGGCGATAAAGTCTTTGGTTATTCATCATCGCCAATATCGTCATTACAATAATGATCTACATCATCGTCGTTATTAAAGGAATCATGATTAATTCTGCCTTATCTATCTCCTTTTCATATCCATTCTGGAAATGGGCAAGTTGTTTCTGCTAGGAAAGCTGGGGCTAATATATAAGGGTAGCATGTTTAAAGTTCAATTCAAAATTCATAAATACATAATATATTCCATTTTTATTTTTCTCTAAAAGAAAACTATTGTTCCGGTTTAGTTCGTCCATCGGCACTTTTTTCCTATAAAAATTAGAGGTTACTGCTGCACATTGGTACGTTGATCATCCACCGCTGATCATCATACATACCAAATTGCAACCAACTTGTCTCAGTAGTTATTCTATTTAAGATTCAAGTTACCCTTTGATCGTGCATCTGGCACAGCTTTCCGGAGGCGTGGGACGCACCCTCACTTTACCGCATCTGGGAAGCAACTGATGCACTATCGGTCGTAGCTGATGTTTTTTACAGCATTTACGTTATACAGAAAACTTGATTGCAAAGAGGAAACTTCAGCGCATTTTTTACATATTTACTTCCAGTTTGAAATCGTCACATAATAAAACAAACTTCATAACTGTAAATTTCATAATACCATTTTTAATATTTATGGACACACGTCATTATCAGCACCATGATTTTTCTTTATGACTTGAAAAAAAAATGTCATATTTTATCAATCTAATTTTACACACAAAAGACATCCATAACAATAGGTTTTCCTAATAAAGATGAGCGCTCAACCGGAAGTCGATCGAATGCGAATGCATTTCGTGTCTCGTTCCCAATTATTCTAAAACATGTTATCTGATTACAGTTCAGTGTCCTTCTCATACTTTAATTTTCCGTTTTTCATGTTTCATTATCAGTTGGCAATCTAGGCAAATGAAGAGTTCGTCATATTAAATGTATTTTTTTCCCAATATCAGTAAAGTAGCAGTGCCACACTTTCCTCATCGCATTTAATATTGCTCTTATCAAATACCCATTTCAGCGAATTTTCTCTTTTATATTTCATTTGAAGGACAAAGCAGACAAAAGAGAATAGAAGAAAACAAAATGAAAATCTGCCCCAGCAAAATGCAACAAATCATTACATATGAGATGGTAAGTCATAGATGTCAGGGAAATTGGAAGCAAGAGAATTCCGTAGATTGGAATATAACTTCTCATACTATTCCTACTGTATTCTCTTGCATCAGTCTTTCAAAACGATTGTTTATGATATTTTCCTTGTCCAGTGTCATGTTACATCCAGCGCCTACGCGCACTGATATTCTTTGAGGTTGGTGAAATGGAAATAGTTCTCTTTTTAGATATAAAACAAACGCTGTAACAATGCAATGCAATACTTTGAACAATTGTAACATCACATTGATTCAGACATGACAGCATTCAGTTTTCGTAAATAAAATTTTTTTATTAAGCATGGGGAAAACTATCCATAAATCTATTACGGAAGAGATAACTGTCACTCAAACGTAGCGCAGTTTTCCACAGAATAAATGTCAGTGGATGTTGACATTTTCAACGCACCATCTTACCTGGGAATAAAGAGATGGTGGTGGATTTTCCTTATTAATCCCATGCTGTCACGAAATTAACTTTCTATTGTATATTGAGACTCGACTGTAAGAATGATTTATAGGACATAGTATAAAAACAGATCTCAGGGATTAACAATTAAAACCAACAGAACTCTATGGGATCGACTACCCACATTTCATTATCTCGAAGCTGATAGTTCGCACCCTCTATATCAGGTAGGAACAGTATAGTTTCTCATGATGAATAATTCCCAAGACTATCCCAGATCTCTTATAATAAACGTAATGCAATACTAAATTTGTAATATAGCTGAACCTATGAAACACGTCTAGTAATGTATACTGTACGAATACGATGTTACATTTCCTAGACATTCTATACACTAGCAAAAGGCAAACCGGCACTGTATAGAACACAGTGGGCAGACACATTATTATATATATATATATATATATATATATATATTATATATGTATATATATGTATATATATATATATATATATATATATATATATATATATATATATATATATATATACATCGTACTCGTTACAGTATGTATTACTGGACGTGTTTCATAGGTTCAGCTATATTACAAACTTAGTATTGCATCACGGTTATTATA
>NC_061091.1:11640295-11652768 GCF_015104395.2 Macrobrachium nipponense | reverse complement strand
AAGTCTCACTGAGCACCCGCGTCCTTCTGGTCACGAAAGGAGAACAGGAAATGATCGATGGCGGCTTTGGAAATGGAAACAGAATATAGTGGTTGGGCGCCAAAGGCTGAATGACCTCAGCGCTGGAAAGGAAGCTGATTCTATGTCTCCTTATAAAGGCGTCTGAATAATTTTCTCTCTCTCTCTCTCTCTCTCTCTCTCTCTCTCTCTCTCTCTCTCTCTCTCTCTCTCATAAGTCATGATATATTCAAAGTTACTCAAGTCACTTCTCATATCTACCGCTATGGTTCACACTGCACTCTTTAAAATCCTAAAGATTTTTAACATATTTTATTACCTCATTATCTAACTACCTATTGTAATCATTACTCTATGTAAAGATCTGCGGAGTTATTTGCATTGTATTGTAGTGAACGGTACGAGTAAGAGTCAAAATCCGCAACTCTTGCGAGGGCGGAAATGTAGCGCCTGACACCAGGCGGTCAAAAAGCAGAGGTCACACACATTCATTTGCGTTTGCTGGCAGAGGGAAATATACGTACAAATGAACTGATACACAAGACATAACTAAAGTTAAGGTGCATATAGCTGAAATGCTGACATTTTAATGCGTATGATGATGACGATACATTTAACATGATATTAATAAGAAAGGAGAAATATGTAAAAAAGATGCGTGATTTGTGTTGTGTTTCTTGTGGCCACTTGTTGGCACAAGAAGTTGTTGCGAGATTAGCTGGCCAGTGCGATAGTGTGAGGGGTCCACGTGGGACCCTACAGTATATAATGTAAATAACCCGTACACTATATAATACACTACACAATTCTAAAACCCTCGTTATCTCAAAAATATATATAATTTTCGCAATATCCACATCGTTAGTTATATTCTTTTGAATACACAAAAAAAAAAATAAAATGAAAAGACCAAACCCCAACCTGCTTCCGCCAATCGCAGCCACTCCCAAAATGCCCGAGAGAATAGGAATTCCCCGAGTTCCAATGTCTCCTTCGAGAGTTGGAGGAGTGGAGTTTTGCCCAGTCTGGAGTGTCACTTGAACCCTTCCCCCTTCGTCCTTAGCTGCCTCGAGGGGAGATTCCGGGAAAGATGATCCCAAAGTAAATGTCTCCCGTCTGGGGGAGAGGCAAGAAACTAAGCAAACAGGACGAAAGAAAGGCTCTAATTCACAAAGGTGCAGACAAGCAGCCACGGACAAAATTCTCCGGTTGGTGTAGGGTAAGGAGAATGCTTTCATATCAATGTCACATTAAAAGCAATTCAAAGAAAAAACTGAATTTACGAAGGTGCAGCCGAGCAACCACGGACAAATCTTCGGTTGGTGTAGGGTCAGGAGAATAGTTTCATATAACTTGCATTAAATGCAATTCAAAGAAGAAACAGAATTTACAAAAGGTGCAGTCAAGCACCCCATGGACAAATACTCGGTTGGTGTAGGGTCAGGAGAAGTCAAGGGGAGAATAGTTTCACATCACTGTCGCATTAAATGTAATTCAAAGAAGAAGCATAATTTTCAAAGATACATTCAAGAAACCACGGACAAATCTTCGGTTGGTGTACGGTCCAGGAGAATTCTTTCATAAAACTGTTGCATTCAACACAATTTAAAGATAAAACAGGAAAGTGCAAACAAGTTTGTATCACTTCAATATTTACCATCAGATCATAAGGAGTTACGTCTCTGATCATCTGGGTACCTTAAAGGTAACGTTCTGGTACCGGTGCTCAGTTAAATGCATAGGATTTGGGATTACAATATGAATGCAACTAATGGAAGAGCCAGTGTGGCTCTGATATAAGCATCGTCATCAGATGATTAGATTTTGTGTGTACGAAAAAGGAATCGGAGACTCGGATGTACGGAATTTGTTAACCTTACTTCAGAAAGATATATATATATATATATATATATATATATATATATATATATATATATATATATATATATATACACATACATATATATATATATATACATTATATTATATATATATATATATTATACAGGTGTGTGTGTGTCTGTATACATACATATATAACATATTTATATTTTAATATATATATATATATATATATATATAATATATATATATACTATATATATATATATATATATATATATATATATATATACACACATGCGCACACACGTACTTTTTTTTTTAATGCCACCCAGCCGAATATCTTCTTTAGGCCATATCATTAAAGCTGAGGGACCGGGCGGTGCCTTCAATTTTTCTCATAGACATTTAGTATCTCGAGTGTTCTTGGCGACTAGAAAGCAAATCACGGTTCTTCCTCGGCTGGCTGAAACTCACGAGGATAAAGGACTTTGTTTACTTATAAATTAGATTTGTGCCTTGACCAGCTCACAGGTGAAATCCTGGATCGACATGGAAAGTTTTAACCAGCTATGAAACAACAGCAACAGTTGCACTAAAATCTAAACCCATACACACACACACACACACACACACACACACACACACACACACATATATATATATATATATATATAATATATTATATATATATATATATATATATAGTATGTATAATGTGTGTGTGTGTGTGTGTGTGTGATTATATGCCATAACCTTTCTCTCTCATCTTGACAAAATGAGGTTCCTAATCTCATTGTGTGTGTGTGTGTGTGTGTGTGTGTGTGTGTGTGTGTGTGTTTTATTTCCCATCACGACATTTCTCATGATTTCCCAATTCGTAAAAAAGCAACTCAGAAAACAAATCAATCTTCATAAACCTTCCATGAACAAATAAAAAAAAAAAAGGGCATCGGAAGCTGCGCATTACATCAATGACGGAAATCCATGCATGAGATTACCTCCTTCATCAATCCCCCAATCGAAATTCATGAGCTCGTTCCGTCATCTCCCGACAGAAAATGAAACGCGACGCGACATTTCGACAGAGATGATTTGTAGCCGATCATGATCTGGGATTCCCTTCCGAAGGGTAAATTCATAAGTCGGCTTCTTGCCTATGCGGAGTTATTTTTTTTTCTTTTGCTTTTATATATCTCGCATCCAGCATCCTTCTCTGTCGTTCGATCTTCTTCGTGCCCTTTGGGACCGTCAATAGGTCCAGCCATTCATGGAATCGCTCGTCTATTTCTTCACGCTGCTCTGGGTTCTTCCCCGTCCGAGGCATCGTTGTGGAATGTAACTCTATGCTTTCAGTGTTTCTGTATTCTATTGTTAGTGCTGAACAAAATAAAATAAAATAATAGATTAAAAAAAAATCGGCTGTTATACCGATACGTTTCACTCCCGATCACGCTATCAGTATGCCGATCAAACTGAAATTCCATGATGTTCTGGGCCGATATTAATTTTAAAAGAAAATTTTCACTACTAATCGAAAAAATTACTCTCAGGCTTATTCCGAATCACAGGTAAAGATAAACACGTCGTGTTAATTATAGTAAAAGGTAACAGAGGTCACTTTAAATAAATGTTTGATTGAATCTGCTTCCAAGGATTTCGATTTATTCAGATAAAATTGTTAAAAAATTAAAGAATGATGAAGTTTTGCTCAAGGGATTTTTTTTTAGCTAATCAGAGGATAAAATTTCATCATTATCTTATGCTCTTCAACCTTCACACGTAATTGTCGTTGTTTCTGTGAACTTGAAAGTCCTGCAAACCTGTTTGTGCGCCCGGGTGTGCGCGGGGTAAGTAAGGGATCGGGTGGGGTAGGGAACACCGCAACACCGGGTTCCAGCGCACACCATCAAGCTCGTTTGTGAATAATAACTGCGCCAAACCATTTACCTCCCAAACTTCATCTAAATACGAAAACGTAACATTTTTTTACACTTAAATTGATCTGTAACCTTGACAATGGTTAAAACAATTAGGAAAGATTAAAAACTTCCAAATATCTACCAATTTTATTTCATAAAAATCGGAGAACGAAGTGTAAGTGGAGACGTCCCTCTTTCCATTTAATAATTCACGGAATAAAAGGCGGTAGATGAGGATAAGTCAAATGGTAATAAGTGAAAACTAAAAAAGCAAAACAGCCGGTAACAAAAGAAAAACTCTACAACATAAACAAAAGCCTACAAATACCATGGATGGATGGATTATGGAATTTAGGGCATAGGCCAAGCGCTGGGAGCTGTAAAGATCATTCGGCGCTACAAATACCAAGCAACAAAGCAATAAAAATTGACATCCAGTTTCCTCAAAAGTATATACGGTAAGATGACGTAGAAGGAACAACCATATTAAGTAGCACAAAAAGAATAATTAAAATTAAATAATATAGAAATAGAAATTAAAAAAAACCAACGATAACGGTGAAAAGAAAATGAGTTGCCAAGAAGAAAATTAAGCATTAAGAAGAAAAACCCGACGAACGAAAGTAAAGTAGAAGAAGAACAAAAAATAAAGTAAGGACCGGGTGTAGACAAGCTGGTAAGTCACTTTATGAAAGTGACGTAAATGAAAAGCTCAAAAGAATTACCTTGAAAATAAAGAAAAAAAAAATACCGGGAGACTGAAAGAGGGAGCTGACAAAGGGGGAAAAAGTAACGGAGATAGACAATAGAGGAGCGGACACAGACTAACGGAAAGAATATTATTAAGGGAATAAAAGAGCGAATAAGACCAGAAAAACTGCACTAGAACGTAAAAGATTAAAAAATGGCGAAATGTAGCAGAATGAGGCTCCATTTAAAAGGATATTTTTTCCCCCACACGAAAAGGGCCTCCGGACAAAGGCCCCACAGAAGTTGTGGAGCGGACTCTACGAGTGAATGGCCTCTCTCGCGTGTTGATAAATTACTCATTCTTAGCCCCTTTTAATCAGAATAAGGGAGGGAACGGACGCTGAATGACGTCGGGGGATGGGGAGGGGGCAGGAAGGTTACGAGAATGGGGGATGAATGTATAGGATATGTCAATACACATTGTGTCCTAAAATTAAAGAAGGGATGGCGAATATCGAGATACTGAAAGAGCGACAAAAACTTCAAGATCAAGAGGTCCGATTATGCAATATATATCTCTGTCAGTAAACACACACACACACACACACACACACACATATATATATATATAATATATATATATATATATATATTATATATATATATATATATATATATAAAACCATCAAATAAATTACACATACTTCACTGGAGGTAATTCAAAATAACATATGAATATCTCAAGAACGACGATACCTATGAATGGGTTTCAAGTCCCATTTCAAGAGAAAAAAAAAAAGGCTATACCACATATTTCACAGACAAGACGTATAACAGGACATTCACTCGCAGATTTTGATAACTGTAGAACATGCGTGATTGATCCTCGTTCCAAGAACATTATTTATAAGTTATTCATGTCAATGTCTTCACTTCCGCAATCCATTACAAATACCCCGGCTCGTGAGAAACAAATGAATAAAATGAATAAATAGTGATGCACATGAAAATTATTCAAGGGTAACAAATTACTAACTTCGAGTGAAAATATGAAACAATGACGACTTTGACAACCTGTGCCAAACCCTTCCATTTAGAACCTTGCTTGAAAACATGATAACAGTAGCACAATTAATGGCAGCCTTTGGCTTCCCAACCGATCAGGAAACAATGAGAAATAAATGTCAGTAAATCAATTTTTCAGAACGTCTCTGATAATAATTCATATAAATCAGATTAAAACGCAACAGACTTTCCAGTTGCCAGACTTATCCATTCAACTTATCAAAAAGAAGAAGAAGAAGAAGAAGAAGAAGAAGAAGAAACGCACTGTATTATTGTCGATATTAAACGGATAAATAAGAATGGGCCAAGGTCGCTCTAAACCATACTATCTGCTGGTTAAGAACAGTGCACGTGAGTAAAGCTACCTTGAAAGATGTAGCTGAAATATATACCTTGTTCTTTTCATTAACAAAACATGGAATATCACATGGAGAACATTACATTTTCGGATGGATGATGTACAAAAAGAAGAAAAAAGGAGAGAGAGAGAGAGAGAGAGAGAGAGAGAGAGAGAGAGAGAGAGAGAGAGAGAGAGAGAGAGAGAGAGAGAGAATTTCAGAATAGGAAAAACAGGGATTAATTTCTCTTAAAACTCAGTTCATGATATCCACTACTTCAAAGCATAATTAATTATGGAACTCCTAATTTTCACTCTACAGACCTTTTAGTAGACTGAGATCTTGCAAACGTAACCAGTAAATTACGAATTTAACTTTCTATGTGGTTACTATTAACATAAAGTAGTTCAGTGTAGGAAAAAAACAATAAAAAAAACTACGCGGTTACTAGTGCTCTCAAAATCTAAATGGTAAGAAATAATAAACGTCTAAATACAACGACACAGTGATCTATCGTACTATCAAAAACCCAAAATGGTAGGAATAACAATTCAAATGCTTTCGGACGCTATCCTTGTATAGCCAAAGAGGTAAAAACACTGTCAAATGTACAAACTATTTTAAGTCTTCCTTTTTTTTATGATATACATCTGTATGAGAGAGAGAGAGAGAGAGAGAGAGAGAGAGAGAGAGAGAGAGATAAGGCAACACAGAGGGGAAAATATTGCTCTACAAAACGAAAAACATGAGATGACAGACGCCAGCAGAAAAACGACAATCATACGAGAAAAAGAAGAACGTCTAAACAAAAGTAGTTCTGGTGCAAACACCGCCCCCCCCCCCCCCCCCCACCACACCACACACAGAAAAAAAAGTTTCCGAGAAAAGGAAAGAAACTTGACCTATACGCTGCGTGTACTTATTAAAGATGAAGTCTGGGATCCAACCAATGAGGGAGGAGTTCACCACCCATGGGGCAACCCGACGTTCGCCCGACTGGAGCACCTCAGCGTGGCTTTCTTAGTGTACGTGCATTGCAGAATTTGATAGAGAGGGGAGCTGGAAGATGGTCGGTAGGGAAGGAGAAAGGAGAAATGGAGACGAGGGAACGATGGAAAGGGAAGGGAAAAAGGACGCAGCCTGGGAAAGAGGTAGCCCATGCGAGGGGAAATATTTTCCGTGAAGGAGATTTACTGGGATGAAATGGAAGACGCAAGCTACGTTTCCATGAAATAAAGATGAGCGCTACTTTTGATGCTAGATGCATAATGCAAGTGCACCAGAAGCACTTAAAGTTGCATGAAAGACAAACAAGAGCGAGAATGGTTTTGATAAACACCCACACTACAGAAATGAGTTTCCATCGGTGAGATTAATATGTGACCTCATATGTGACCCCAAAAAGGCTTAAAATCTCACGCATGAGAGTGAGCAAAAGAGAAATTGTTTTCATAAACACCCATATTACAGAAAAGGATGGAAGTCCTTCAAGTGCATGGACTTCTGATCGTGTCAGACCCCGAGGGAATAGTCACGTAAATTCACAACAGCAAAATTAACAACTTAAAAATTTCAGAGAGGAATATCTGCCACTCAGATGACTACTTGTAGGCGGAAGAGTAATAAGGAGACCACTGGATAATTCATGTCGGGTACGAATACTGTGGCAGAGGAGAAGAGAGGAGAGAGAGAGAGTTGACAACGATTCTATAGCATAAAAGACTCCGTGTGTCCGCGGCTTCATATGCAAAAACTTTCTCGCAACGAAAGTAATGAAATGCTCTTTTCAACATATTCAAATAAGGCTCGTTTCCGAGGTACCGTCTTACCTCCCTCAGAATTTACCGACTCGACAAAACATACGGTTATTGTTACAAGAAACAATTACGCAAAGTTTTCCGAGACAATGGTAAAGAGAAATAAATGCATTAATCTGAATGCAAATACACTTCTTGGGGTGCATACAGTTACTGATCAGGGCGTGAACCGACCATCAGCTTACTGGGAATGCACGCAAGATTTTCCCCTCAAGCATAAATTGCAAACATTATATTCCAAACTTTATGTAAATGAAAACGTGCTAAAATCTACTGTCAAATAAAGCCTTGTTTCACCAACGAATATTAAAATAAATGTGTTGTATTTAATAGAAATAATTTTTCTGTACTGTTTAACATGGGCATTGTTTATTTTTTTTTTTTGTTTTTTTTTACATTTTCATAATAATAAATAAAGCAAATACTCTACCCTAAAATAACTGATCTTTAACTCAAAGCGAAACAACTTTTTCAGACCTTTTCAAACCCATCCATAGACCTTTCCTACCCCACCAACAGAAGAAGAAGAAGAACAAACAACAAAGTAGTTTATAAGCTTACTCCCCGAGTAAGTGAAAATTAATTTTACGGTCTTATGTGCATGCACGCATGCAAAAGATTAACTGAAAGAAGTTCCAAAAGATATCAACACCTACGTTAGTAAAACTTCATGAAGTTAATCCATTACGACAGTATACATAACTCCTAAGAAGTTGGATGATTTATCATCTCATTATATTCAAAGTTACATTTCTACCATAAATTAAATTAATGCATTAGCAGGTCTGTATGTCTTTTATTTTTTCCTCAATTTTCCCCTTCAATGATCATTTTCTTATTTTTGATTTATATAGATTTTTTGCATTATGCCAAGCACTGGGGCAACTAAGGCCATTCAGCGCTGAAACAGAAATTGACAGTAAAAGTTTAGAAATGTGTTACAGGAGGAAAACCTCAAAGCAGTTGCACTATGAAATAATTGTTATGAGAGTGTGAACAGTAAGCTGGTAGAAAGTGAATATGAACGGAGGTGCAGTAAAAGGAATGAAAGTAGTTGCAGCTAGGGGCCGAAGGGACGCTGCAAAGAACCTTAAGTAATGCCTACATGGTACCGAATGAGGTGCACTGACGGCACTAGCCCCCTACGGGCCTTCAATAATCATGAACAAAAGCAATCTCATTTCTAGTTCCAGAGATCCATGTAGCATGTTTTATATTAAAAGTACAATCACAGTTTGTCGTTACTACAGGACGGTAACTTCCAGTGATCTTGCAGAGTTCCACGAGGAGCACAACGCACTTCCCATCTCACCACAACATACGTCAGGCATCTTTTGTTCATATATTACCATTCATATTAATGTTACGCTGACAGCTATATGTATCGTAACAACATTCGTGTCTGGCACATGGATGTCTGTACATCTTTCCATCCTTCAACAAACACAGTTGATTGTACTGTGACCTCTGCTTTGTTCGCCTCGTTGATGGATGGATTATGGAATTTAGGGCATAGCCCCAGCGCTGGGACCTATAAGATCATTCAGCGCTGAAATGAAAGTATGGCTAGATGGAAAAATGAGAAATGAAATGAAAAATGATAAACTGATGACAATCCTGCACTTGAACAGGACTGTACATCAGCAAAGGCCATTTTACTCTCCCCCCAGCATTCGATCATCCAAAGTTTGTTCGCCTCGTGTTGGGCACTACATTTCCGCTCGCAAGAGCTAATGACCTGTCTGTTTGTTGTCTGGATAAGTCAGTAAGTTTGAAAGCGCAGCTTCTTTATCACACCTTCTCTACGCCACAGTTGATGACAATGACAGTTATCCTAATATTGTCAGTTACATATATTTATATATTTACGATCAATTCAAAATAACAAGCGGTGCGGCAAGCCTCTTCACTTTCTGCTGCTATGAATGTCTCCCACGAATAAATATCTCCATATTAGTATGTGTGTATTAGATATATATACATATATATATACTATATATATAATAATATATAAGTACATATATATATATTATATATTATATATATATAAATATGTATAACGTATTATATATACATACAGCATACATACATATATATAATATAATATTATATGATGACAGATGTATATATGTATATATATACCATCATACATAATACCCTATATCTATAATATATAGATATATAGATAGATATATATAGATATATATATATATTATATATATAATATATGAAAATATACATACACACACACACAACACACACATATATATATATATATAATATTATATATATTTTATATATATATATATATATATATATAATATATATATATATATATATATATAAAATTTCACCAAACAAAGACGTTCTTGAAGCAGTTGCCTCATTACCATAGTAACGGCCGTCCACGATACAGGTATTAGCATTACGTAATAATGTTGCTGATAAGACGCTTTCGATACAAGAAATATTGAGAGAAAAAAATCAATATTCTGACATCAATAGATGCATAAACTAAAATAGTAATGAAAAAATCCTCTCTAACCAAAAGAACTCTCTTTCAACAACCACACACGAACAAACATTGCTAATTAGGAAGTATCCTCTGCTCGGTTACTAATTGGAGAACCAGACACTTTCAAAGATGCCATATTATTTTCTTTCTCGCTCTCAACTCACTTGGTGATTAATAATACCATTCACGTTGCAGATAAAAAAAAACTTTGCTAAGTTTAGGTTATAATATGTTGTGTGACTAAGAAGATAATACGATACTCAATACCTACATGATGGCTCGAAAAATGAACAAATCTGAATTATGAAGTTTCTTTTTCCTTATACTCTGACATGTCTTCATTTAAACTGGATAAGCAGATGAATTTTCATGAAACACAGCAACACGATGACCAGACTGTCGACAAAAGACTGTCACTTGATCCTGGTATGTATTCCTAACTACGTTTCGTTTGTATGGAGTTTTTACGTTGCATGGAACCAGTGGTTATTCAGCAACGGGACCAACGGCTTTACGGGACTTCCGAACCACGTCGAAAGTGAACTTCTATCAACAGAAATACACATCTCTGACCCCTCAGTGGAATGCTCGAGAATCAAATTCGCGGCCACCGAGGTGGCAGGCCAAGACCATACCGATCACGCCACTGAGGCGTTATTCCTAATTGTGGCCGCTTTTGTTGAATTTCAGTGGCCCCTGTGCGTTTTACCGCCTTACGAGAGATTTATACCTTCGCAGCTGGTCCACTGTTATAATGGTTAGTGTCGTGGAATGCCACTCGGATGTCGCGGGTTCGTGTCTCCCCAAGGACTAGGAAAAATCACTGGCTCTGTATCACGATCGATCACTGCTGCAGTGTGTGGTCTGCGGTGGGAGGTTGAAACCTACATTCTTCGAAAGCTTGTATTTAAAGTCAATGGCCCCTTTGGAGTGCGTGATCCATGTGAATAGATTTCATCTACTGGAATAATAAGAATAATAATAAAAGATATTGGATAAAAATATTGAAATTACTGATCTGCGCAGACCTTGACCAGACAACTATTATGCGTGCACACCATGGGCAGGAATAATCTATTTTGCTCTCTTTCATTCTGAGAGAGCGGAGCTTATAAAATACCCAAGTTTCACTCGAATTTTGGAAATAACAACATGACCAATTAATGACATAGAATCCAAAAATTACACGAATGCCGGAAGGTATCTGCTGAAAAGGCCGCCACGTCTTTTCAGGAGTTTTTGGAAGTAAGAAAGTTTTCGGATTATCTTCTTACCTATAGCGACCTAACCCTAAAATTTAGGAAACTGACGAATATATATAAAAACACCAAGCCCAATTCATTTACGGTATACTTGCGTAAAGATGGAAAACCCAGCAGCTAATTGTTTGTTTGTGTGGTGTTTTTACGTTGCATGGAATCAGTGGTTATTCAGCAACGGGACCAACGGCTTTACGTGACTTCCGAACCACGTCGAGAGAGAACTTCTATCACAAGAAATACACATCTCGCACTCCTCAATGGAATGACAGAGGATGGAACTCGGAGCCACCGAGGTGACAGACTAATACCATACCGATCACGCCACCAAGGCGCTCCTTCAGCTAATGATTCGTAGCGAGTTACCGCACGCAGATCTCAGTATCATAACTTCTTTAGCTCCGAACCACATCATTTTCACTCTCTCTCTCTTACGTTTTAACCCGATCCCTTTACTCTTTGTAATATAGTCTAGCTTTGAATTCTGCATTGATCCAAGTTTTCTTAGTTTGTATGGTGTATTTACGTTGCATGGAACCAACGGTTATTAAGCAACGGGACCAACGGCTTTACGTGACCTCCGAACCACGCCGAGAGTGAACTTCTACCACCAGAAATACACATCTCTCACTCCTCAATGGAATGGCAGAGAATCGATCTTGCAACCACCGAGGTGGGACGCCAACACCATACCAACCACGCCACTGAGGCGATGATCCAAGTTTTGACCTCTAAAGTCACGATGAACCCTTCTGTAGGACCCTTCAGAACCAGTTTAAGCATATTTTAGTTTAACAAGACACTGGGCTCCTTAACAGCTCTCCTAGGGCTGGCCCGAAGGATTAGATTTTTATTTACGTGGCTAGGAACCAATTGGTTACGTAGCAACGGGACCTACTGCTTATTGTGGGATCCAAACCAATTCATATCGAGAAATGAATTTCTAATCACAAGAAATACATTCCTGTGATTCCGTGCTGCCGGCAGCTGGGATCGATCACTGGCTA
>NC_061091.1:11625295-11635295 GCF_015104395.2 Macrobrachium nipponense | reverse complement strand
TAATAAATCAAGGCATTGCTTTTATTTACTATACCTTAAACTCACAAAAGAATTACATCTATTTTCAGTGGAAACAAACACAAAATATGACAATCTTCCATTATTAAGGACAATTTGGGCGCATTTTCATTTGAATCTCCAAGCGAATTAACTTTTTGCAACGTACGCAATTGACTCTAGATTTTCGGTATTGGGACGAAAACTGCACCTTCCACGACACGGTTCGCGTTTTGCTGCTTCTATTTCTGGCGTGTTAATCATCAAAATGTGTCTTCTGGTGTCATGGAGCTGATGAGGCAAAGTAGGAATTCCAGCGCGACTCATCACATACAGTTTCCTCAATATAACATTCTGCACTTGAGAGTTTCCTTCTCCATTGATGAGAAACCATTTTATAGAACCATGGAATTGACTCCAATCATATCCGGGAAGTTACGAATGAACGTAATGGCCAACGACGTGTTTTACGAGCAAAAGTGTATGTTTGACATAGATGGTCAAAAGCTGTCAATACCACCATTGGTGAAGCTTATAATCTCAGGTAACGTAACTGAATTTGGATCATCATCTTTCTCATGCATAGTGCTTAGCATTAGGACGATTTTCTTTTTCTTTTTAGGTGAGCAATACGAATGAGGAGAATCATTTTCACTTAATACAAACATAGCAGTATTTCTATCTCCTCCTTTTCTCTCCCAGAAGGCTGGTGGTACTTCCCTTTTATTTTTCATCATAGTTCCTACAATAGTGATCTGTCTATCCAAAAGAGGTTTTGCTGTGTGAACCGATGTGAACCAATTATCCATATGAACCATATTATATGTAATGCATGGTATCTACTGTCAAACAAATATATAAACACATATAAATGAAATAAAATATATGTACTGATATAGATATATATATAAAATATATATATCTATATCTAATAAATGGAGCCCATAAAAACGCCAAAAATATAGAAAGAAAATAAAAGAATCTGTACCTACCTGAAGAGAGAGACAACAGTCTCTGAAATATAGTACTTTCTTTCTATGTTCTGGCGTTTTTATGGGCTCCTTTTATTAGATGGAATTCTGTTGTAACAGAATATTTTACAGTCATATATATATATATATATATATAATATATATATATGTATATATCTATGTATATATATATACATATATATATATATATATATATATATATGGTATATATATATATATACATATATATATATATATATATATATATATATATATATATATATATGTATATATATATATATATATATATATATATATATTATGACCTGGTAAAAATGTTCTGTTACAACCGAATTCCATCTAATAAAAGGAGCCCATAAAAACGCCAGAACATAGAAAGAAAGTACTATATTTCAGAGACTGCTGTCTTTCTTCAGGTAGGTACAGATTCTTTTATTTTTTTTCTATATTTTTGGCGTTTTTATGGGCTCGCATTTATTAGATATAGATATATGTATAACATATATATATATATATATATATATATATATATATAATATATATATATATATATATATATATATGTATGTATAAGCGAAAGTAAAACGGTAAACTTTACTTACAGTATTTGTAAAAGTAACAGATTTGTTGACACACTACGATTCTGGCCCATTGCGGTCTGAGTGTACCCCACGTACTGTATCTCAAGAGAGAAGCAGCAACGATGGAACTCAGTCGGAGCAGGAAAGGATGAAAGAGTCCAGGAAAGGAAACTACACAGCATGATGTGATTATAGCGCCGACTGGTGGCGAATTTCAAGAACGTCTTCCCAACCATGGGGTACCTACAACTGTATCCCCGGGGTAACACTGCAGGGTCACTGCTCAAGGGTCTGGCATTCAATGAAGCCGTAGCTAAAAATGTATGTTATAATACTCAAAAGTATTACTCTTACTATCGCCGATTTAAAAATAAACTTAACAAAAATAAGTCTTTATGTGGAAAAATAAAATACTTGATAAATATTGAATTAACAGAGGGAGCGCTGTGATGGTAACCCAGATAATAGCTGTCAGCTCGTGGGTGATCGATAACCACTGAGCTGACGACTCATTAGCCAATTTGTAATTATTACCAGCCTAATTATCTTAATCCTATAAAGCGAATCTGACAAAACAATGTTTTTCTTGTGAGATTTATTTATTTATTTTTCTTCTTATTGAATCCAGATTATTTACTGTTCAAACTTTTCTTGGGGATTTGGTGGCCATCTTGGGCAATATTTTGACTTAACGACCAAAGATGCTTTTTTTTATTTTTATTTATTTTTTACTTACTACAAATTGCCTTGATATTTATCAAAGAATATAAGAATGAATGGGGTATGAAATCTGACCTGTACTGGAGAAAAAAGAAAAAAAAAAAAGGGTTTCGTTGATGAAGATCCTAAACATGAACAAACAATGTAAATAAACATGAAAAAAAAACATTATTTTGGCATTAAATGGTTTGCTTTTCTTTACTGAAAGATGATTTCATCGCTTTCTCAAAGTATTCACGTATACTTTCACTAGTTTTACAATGTATACGCGAACAACCTTTGACATTTTCTGTATTAATCTACTCCCCCATCTAAAGTTATATAAAAAACGTTTGACATAAATCATTCCTGAATGACATGATTTAGTAAAATAAGATTTATTATTCACTGGCTTTCAAGCGTCATGATCGTTTCCTTGCCATCTTACCAGCAAATATGAATCTGACACTTAAACAAGTTCCTCATTGGACAAGTGGTTTGCGTACTCGCCTACAAATCTGGTGGCCCGAATTCGCTCCCGCCAAAGCAGAATCGGAGGAATGTATTCATGGTGATTAGAAATACATTTCTCGATATAATGTGGTTCGGACCCCACAACAAGCTGTAGGTCCCGTTGCTAAGTAACCAATTGGTTCCTACCCACGTAAAAAAAATCTAATCCTTCGGGCCAGCCCTAGGAGAGCTGTTAATTCAGCTCAGTGGTCTGGTTAAACTAACATATACTTGACTTCGATCACTTATATAAAGGCTTTGTAATTGATAAAAGTGAAATACGTACCAAGAACAATATATAAAAAACAAAAGGTCAAACGCCGGCTGTAAGTATAATCTTCACCCACGCTGATGATGACGTTTTAGTTAAAGCGATGATATATGACCACCTATGTAATAATCACGTTAAAAGCAAAATACTTACTATGATGATATATAGTTACGATGAAATGTTTTAAACTATTATACAATACACATATTTCTGGAAAGAACTCATTGGATTATATTCTAAAACTACACTGAGACGAATTAGCCCAAGATCCATTCTTCACAATGTCAGGAAAGAAAGGTCAACATTCATTTATAGTAACATAATTACAGAAATATTTATCTCGCACTTGAAACATAAGAAAGGCCAGAAAAAAATCTTAATGGGAAGGGAAACTAACGCAACTTTTCCGTGCCCTCAAAATTCATTTAAAATGAGTTTTTTTTTTTTTTTTTATGTAATTACTGCGCCGCTCATGAATACTACTACTGCTGCTGCTGCAGAAGTCACGATGATATTCTAGTAATGGTTGCTATTACGACGAAAGTGGAAAATCATATGCGAAAAGTGAGCACAGCACATATTCACCAAATGCGTATGTGTTGATAAGTCATACACACACATATATATATATATATTATATATATATAATATATAATATATAATATATATATATATATATATATATATATATATATATATATCTATATATAGATAGACACACCATTGGGTACTATCAAGATATATATATATATATATATATATATAATATAATATAATATCATAACTATATTATATAAGATACATATTAGATACTATGGAAAACACTGCTCCAGAGGTTGATAGCCTTCCATTTCTTTCCCTCTATGTTAGTAAGAAGATGCTAGGCCACACTGTCCCCTTTAATTCATCAAAAACCCAAACTTCTATTTATCTATGTATTCGTCTGAAGACAGTTTGCAAGTGTACGTCTATCTGCCAATGTTTGTACACCAGCTGGAAATTCTAGAGAGCACGGCAGTAGGTGATAGCTGTATTACATATTTTGCTCTGAAAGTGGCAACTCCATCGAGGAATATTCTTCTGTTCGTGAAAAGTTTCAAGAGGCTTAAAACGTTACCGACGTAGACTTGAAGAAGGACACAACACTGTTCTTCCTGAGTTGATCAGAATTATAGCCGTCATTCACAAAAGATGGACCTTTACCCAAATCCTCCACAGTATTTTTCAAAACAAGTGCCAGACTACTTCCGTCCACTCGTGACAATCGGAGTCCGTAAGAACCTTTTCAAAATAGTCAATATCGTCACATTTAATAATCATTTGCAAATTCACTGAACACAATGGCATTCCTACCAGGTCATCCAACGCTGACGACCTCACAGGCTTTGCTTCTAATAGGGTGACAAAAAGGTCTGATCTGGAGTTTGGGTATTAGGTCCACGTAAGTTGGATAAAAATATGTTGAACTGTTGAGTGTACTTATCTGCCAGGACCATAATATTCCTGCCATTTATGAAGTAACAATTTAATGATGGTGTTAGTGGGTGTGTGTGTTCCCGAGAGAGAGAGAGAGAGAGAGAGAGAGAGAGAGAGAGAGAGAGAGAGAGAGAGAGAGAGAGAGAGCATTTCGTACTTAAATGGACTAAATTTGTGTTGTACTAACAGCAAAAAAGCCTTACTCTTAAGTTACAAAAGGTAACTGAACGATAACAGTTACGACTTTGTGCAATTAGTGTCAATTGAATGCACTTATATCCAAACCGAAATGTACTTGTGAATTCTGAAGATTAAAAATTAAATGTATTTGTGAATTCCGAGGATTAAAAATTAATCTAATGAATCTTTCTTTACCGAGTACAGAAACTTTAGTCAATTATGAATCACCCATCCCGATCCACAATAAATGTCTAGTATAAACCTAATGAATTAAGGATCAATATCATTAATAAATCACGGAGAGAGAGAGAGAGAGAGAGAGAGAGAGAGAGAGAGAGAGAGAGAGAGAGAGAGAGAGAGAGAGAGAGAGAGAGTGAAGCGGTGCTAATGGAGCCTCTTAAGGTCTTAAGGACTTTGGTATCGATGACAAAAGCATCAGGCTCAAACGCATTTTGGGCTGGTCTCCCGTTAATCGAGTTATTTGCCGAAGAAATGAGAGAGAGAGAGAGAGAGAAACTGATCGCCTCTCTTCCCGTTCTCTTCGTGCATTCCGTTCAACTTAAGGAGTCTAAAATATCAAAATTAAATATTCATCACCGGTTTATTCCTCCTCTTTAATGAGGTCATTCAGATTTTGATGTTGGTGTGCCACTTCCGTTCCCTTACGCATAATAAAGGGTTTTATATTAAAGAAAATGAGCACTTACACGGATAACAAATACAAGGTGTTTTCTCAAGGATATATACTTGAATTAAGAAAAGTCAATTTAATATGATTCTTCAAACATATGAAAATACTTTGCATACAATATTTACGAATGAACGAAAAACTATAAAATCTGATATATATATATCTGTTTAGATTTTACAACTTTTCGTTCATTCGTAAATACTGTATGCAAAGTATTTTCATATGTTTGAGGAATTAAATTAAATTGAACCTTCTTCATTCAAGTATCCTTTAGAAAACACCTTCTTTAACACAAAAACAAACCCTCGTTCAGCACAGGCACACCAATAATAATAGTACCACATTACTCAGGAAACTGAAAGACACGAAAAGAACTGAAAGATGGGGGTAGTAAAGCCCTAATGCCCTACAGAAAGAAAAAACATTTATAGAAAAATCTTGAAAATCTTGAAACAGGCTCAAACAAAAATGCTAATATATTATTTCTTCATGTAATTATTCCGGAATTCGTACAAGAAACCTGCATGACCTCCCTCTCTCTCTCTCTCTCTCTCTCTCTCTCTCTCTCTCTCTCTCTCTCTCTCTCTCTCAGTGGTAGTAACAAAGAGGGAAAATGACTAATCACCAATAGCATCATTATTACTCAGGAAACGCAATGGCACAGACACGCAGCAAAAACCAGTTAAGGAATGAAAATGTTTTATGTTATTGACTGGTCTTCACACAAACAGAATACGCCATAAAATAAAATGAAACTGCTCGCTCGTACATTGGTTCCAGCGACTAATACGAAGGTTCACAAAACACACAAGAAACGCCAGTTGGGCATCGTGTGTTGAAATCCCATTACCAAGACTTGTGGTGTAACTACCACGCCGTATTATAGCTTTGGCTGCGCTGCCAAACGAGGAAAGTTTCTTACGGTCGTAGGCAAAATGGTTATGCGTATCCATTTGTTAAAATGATAAAAGTGTATAAAAACGAGAGATATGCCCCGATTTCTTCCAAGGCCAAGCTATGGCTGCAACATACACCATTAATTACAAGGGGGGGGGTGGGGGGGGGATCTTTTCAGGACAGAAGTAAATATTTAGTCGAATATGTCAACAAACCGGCAACGACTACGGATGGAAAATAGCTACGTCCAAAAATACGCCATATTGACACAGAGGAACCTGCACCTTTAACTGTCAACATTTTGGAATGAATAATTCATTGTTGACATAAGGAGGGGGGTGCAGCCTAACGTCAACATCTTGAAGATATTTAACGAAACTCAAAAGTTATTTTCACAGACTTTGCTATAATTACAACAAACAGAGGAAACAAAATTAGATGTTTGTAAATCATTCATTCCACCCATTTTCTTCAATCAAAAGTTTTAAAAAAGGCGACCTAAGGAAAAGTACTTTCATTTGCTGCACGTGATTTATAACTGCTCACAAAACTGAAGCTTATAATTATACACTTCAGTGCTGTGAGCAGTTACAAATCTTTATATCTTTTCGGTGGAAGAGAAGGAGCTCAATAATAATCAAGCTCTTTCTCTTCCACCAAATAGATATAAAATTAACCATTCTTAGGCTGCACGTGATCAAAACTGAAGCTTATAATTATAAACTTCAGTGCTCTGAGCAGTTACAAATCTTTATATCTTTTTGGTGGAAGAGAAGGAGCTTAATAATAATCAAGCTCTTTCTCTTCCACCAAATAGATATAAAATTAACCATTCTTAGGTCTTAAAATAGGAGTAAGTAATGCTACGAGTAATGGGTCAAAAGATAACCTGCAACGGCCGACACGAAACCAATTCAGTACCATTCGTTCGTTTACAATGAGACTGCCTTGGAAGCAAGCTGTGCCAACATACATATACAAATTCATTTTATTTCATAAAAACTTCTTCTAAACTGTTCACTCCTTTGCATTATGAATATAAACATTATATTGAATAATAATGTCTTACTAAAAAACTGTTAGCCAGCTGCCTATATGTAATACTGGTTAAAATCTTAATTATATATATAAATATAAATATAAATATATATATATATATATATATATATATATATATATATATATATATATATACTATATATAATATTTGCATGAGAACTAGGATATGATAAAAAAAAAAATTGTTGCACAACGCTAAAGATAATCATTCATAAAAATTCAGGCAAGGGATGAAGAAAGAAAAACAGAACGTGCCAAGTTCTCGTGCTTATATAATGAATTTACGCAAAGCGTATTATTTTCTTTCCTCTCTTCTCAAGATTTAAGAGAATATGTGACAACACAGAGGTATGATATTGACAGAACCATGTACTTAAGAAGTGACACCGATATCAGAATTATTGATGAAATATCCATAAGCGAAAAGAAGATAATACTCATGAACATGAGAGGCGGGTCAATAATATTATCAGATGAGTTTGAAGGTGCGCGCTACGCCCCGCTGGAACCAGTCCTCCCCGTCATGACTCCTCTACCTTCACGATCCCCCCCCCCCCCCCCCCCCCACCCCATCTGGGGCGGACAAACAGGTTTGCAAGAGGGAGCGTGGATGTGTCGTGTCTCCTCTACTTTTCCGACCCCCTACCTACCCCGGCCACACCCAAGCCGGTCAAACAGGTTTGCAGGAGGAGGGTGGATGTGTCATGACTCCCCTACCCTCCTGACCTCCTACCCACCTTCGCACCCCCTGGCGAGCAAACGAGAAACATCCACTCGGATTTCATTGCTATAGAATATGGCACGATAACGCTGGGAAGACCAATTTTCTGGTGGCATGAATAAGAGACAAGCTGGGATAATTTAACTGAATTATCAAAATATTCACTGTGCCAGAATTACATGTTTATCTTCCATAAATGGCTGCAATTAAATGAAAGTCCGTTCATATCATTCGCTTCAAAAATGTGGTAAGATCCACCTGCGGAAGATAAACACGAGGGGATCTCACACAACGCAGTATTTCCATCTATCAAGTGCCTTTCCAAAAACATTTCCAGACGACTCTCCATTCGCATTACTCCTGGAACTTCACACTATCACATCTCCATCGCTTTCTTTAAATAGGCCTTGAATGTACTGATAAACTAACTCAATGTTTTGGCGCTTAATCAGTAGTAAAGCGAGTTGATGAAAAGCATCAAGCTCTGAGGGCACTCCACTGAGGTATGAGAGATGTGTATTTCTGGTGATAGAAGTTCACTCTCGACGTGGTTCGGAAGTCACGCAAAGCCGTTGGTCCCGTTGCTGAATAACCACTGGTTCCATGCAACGTAAAAACACCATAAAAACCAACAAAAAACTAAGCTCTGAAGGACTCGCTACAGAAATAATCTCAGACGAAAATGAAATGAAACATTCTGAACTGGTTAGATAGTTTCGCAAAATATGAATAAACAAAGTCTCATTATTGGGATCGGAAGTTGTAGGAAAGATGATTACTGGGATCGGAAGTTGTAGGAAAGATGATTACTGGGATCGGAAGTTGTAGGAAAGATGATTATTGGGATCGGAAGTTGAAGGACAGATGATTACTGGGATCGGAAGTTGTAGGAAAGATGATTATTGGGATCGGAAGTTGTAGGAAAGATGATTATTGGGATACGAAGTTGTAGGTAAGATGATTATTGGGATCGGAAGTTGTAGGAAAGATGATTACTGGGATCGGGAGTTGTAGGAAAGATACCAAAGGTCGGTGACCAGAAAGACTGGTGACTGTAGAAGCAATGCACTTACGTCGGTTGTAATGAAATTATTCTGTATGTTCATCTTCAAAAAATGGAGAATGAAAATGCTGAAATATGTAGAGATGAACAACCTGGTTTTAAAAAAAGCCACGAGTTGCACGGATCAAATGTGTGTGGAGAGACATAGTGTACTGAAGTGTATGGGTTTTAAAAAGCCATTTCGTTGATTACATGAAGGCATTTCTCAGCGTCCACAGATGAATTTTACTGAAGATCTGACAGCATAAAGGTAGTTAACTTAAATATGTCAAGTTAACTGAAATGATCTATAACGAGGAAGATGCAAAGTTAATGATGATGGGGTCTTGTTGACCGAACTTGCAGTAAATGGATTTAACCATTTTGTTATAGAGACATAAGTGAATCTTTAGACTGGAGTAGTTAGAGAAAATTGACAGCCCTAGAATACGTAGATGAATCAGTATTATTCAGCGGAAAATCACAAGGTTTTTGCGATGGATCCACGTAAAACAGAAATAATGAAGACAGAGACGAAAATAGCCAAATCAAAAAATGGGCACAATATGATAGTTACGAAAAGCATACTAAAAGTAAGATTATTATACATTAGTCTAGTACGATCTGCATTGCACATCGGACATGGATCATGGTATGACAATGAAACTACATCTCAAAGACTTCGCCGATTCAAAACTAAAAAGAGTCTGATGGCAGGATCGAGTGGGGAATGAGACGACGGGGGGAAACTACGAAGTTCCATGTGTACATGAAAAAAGGAAGGTATCCTGAAAAAAGAAGAGCATTAAGTGTCAACAGGGGTCATCTAAGCGTCACTCGAGTTAGAAAAGCAAGACCTGCTCAGATGAGAATTATGAGTG
>NC_061091.1:11590295-11620295 GCF_015104395.2 Macrobrachium nipponense | reverse complement strand
CCTCGTCTCATTCCTCTTCAAACACTCCTTTCTCCTTTTCCTCTAACTGCTCTCCAACTTTCCTTTTTAACACCACCCGAAGTCAGTTCAAGAGGATGATTACACAGCAGAAAGAGAGAGAGAGAGAGAGAGAGAGAGAGAGAGAGAGAGAGAGAGAGAATTTTCAGAAGAGCTGTGATGCTGAAAACGTTGATAGCGAAGATGCAAATGAGGAAGGAAGAAAATAAACAATAAAAAAATGCGATGATAAATGGAGTGAGCAGCTTTCGCGAGAAAGCAGGCGAATGAGGGGAAGGTACAAAGTCGAGATGAGTGGATGGAAGTCTGGCAAGATAAATGACGACTGCAAAGGAACGGACAAAGAAGGGACACAACAACGAGTCAAAGAGAAGAGAATGTCAAATCTGGAGAGAGAGAGAGAGAGAGAGAAGAGAGAGAGAGAGAGAGGAGGGGGGGGGGGGGGGGGGGGGGGGGGGGGGGGGGGGCGTCAAGCCAGCAGGAACTTCACAGAGTATAACTATAAAATCCTTGTGCTCATTTTCGAGAGGCATAGATCACCAAATTCTGAGTCTACCCCTTGAACAGTTCTTCAAACAGTTTTCAGAAAATCTATTCGAAACCTGGTCCTGACTTGCACCAACATCTACTGAACTGGTCTTTCAACTGGTGCTCGAGAACTAAACAAAAGCATTTCCACTGTGTTAGGTTTAGCACTACACAACTAGTGATAAGTTTCTTCACACCGCAGTTCCTCGCTGGACGAGTCTTTTGCGAACTCGCCTACCGATCAGGTAGCCAGAGAAATTCATTTATCGATATACTAATGTGGTTCGGATCCTACAATAAGCTGTAGGTCCCGTTGCTAAGAAACCAATTGGTTCCTAGCAACGTAAACAAAAATCTAGTACTACGAGCCAGCCCTAGGAGAGCTGTTAATCAGCTCAGTGGTCTGGTTAAACTAAGATATTCTTAATTACTTCACACCGCATCTAGAAACCATTCATCAGTAATGACGTGAAAGACAAAGCGTCGAAGGGCAACACAGTCCGATTCAGGGATAAAAGCGCCCAGCTTTTCGCCAAAGCTTGAGTATATGCTGACCTCCCAATGTAAAAGAAAATCTACCTATAATGCTGTAAAATCTACTTCCTACAGGATAATGTTTGATGATCTGGGCTTAAATTTAAAAAAAAAAATGGGGGGTCAAGTTTTCAAGTTTCCAAGACTTTTTCGTTTTCTGTTTTCTCGCTCTGCCATTTTAAGAGACTAAAAAAATGAGGCGAGTAACCACTAAGGAAATATTACATAAATAAATATATAACTGTAGAAAGTATTCAATGCACAACCTGAACTTAAAATCATAAATTCATTAACTCTCTACTGCAAAATCGACCAAATAATATATATATATATATAATATATATATATATATATATATATATATATATATATATATATATATATCATATAGTGTAGGCAAGATCTCAACAAAATATAGAAACAGGACTACATAGCTGTAGGCCCTCAAGTATCTTATGAGTCATTATGAGAAAACTTTTCGCTGGAAAATATACATAGAGTTAGTTCTTGCCCATGTATACATTTTCGAGTACAAATTTACGTTTTGTGATCCTATTGTAAATCTCTCTCTCTCTCTCTCTCTCTCTCTCTCTCTCTCTCTCTCTCTCTCTCTCTCTCTCTCTCTCCTAGGATCATTTCCACAATTTGTATGGGACACTACAGCACTATAAAGCGGTATTTTCTATCACAATATTCTCACTAAACGGCTAATATGTAGATTTTCTTTAACAAGCATTACTCTAACTCATTCCACACTACAGGTACCGAATACCCTCAAGTTTCCTACGAGATTAAGGTGAAAATGGTGATGAACTTACCCTCTACAAAAATAATACACGAATATATATATATATATATATATATATATATATATATATATATATATATATATATATATATATATATATATATATATATATACATGCATTACTTTTCTAGAGTAAATTCATTACCATTGTTCTAAATATTACACACACACAACACACACACACACACACAATATATATATATATATATGATATATATATATATATATATATATATATATATAAATATATATATATTATATATATATATATATATATAGACTCAAACACACAACAAACATCCTTTCAAATTTCGTCAAACAGACAATAACGAACTCTAAATCTCAATCTCGTAATACGTTTTAGAATTCTGTTCAAAAACCTTACTGAGTAAAAGCTATATTCATTTTTAATGCTCGCATTACTGCCTAAGAAGATCAACAGTTTAACACCAACCCCTCCAAAAGCACCAGATAATAGGTTTATTTTCGTATTAATAATATGCCAGGGAGTTCTTTAGGATTTCATCACAGAAACTGAATAAACTTTATGCAATACAGAAAAGACGGTTCGAGAAGGGTATGCTAATAAAAGAAAATAATCAAAAAAATAATACTGCATGAGCTCAAAAACAAAAGACAACCAAAATTGCCTACAAAGGCCAACTTTCTTGAAAATTAATTTTGTTCATTATATGTGTATATTATATATTAATATAAATCATAACTGAATAATCCATACAATAACGTTTTTCCAACAGTACTAAAATTAACGAATCAAGACAAAATAACTAAGCCCCTGAAATACAGGATCCCAAAGCAGAGAGAACACAATAACGATAAAAAGTTATAAGCCGTGTGAGAAGAATATCTCCAGGTCGCTATTTTTCTTGGCTGCCACCCTTAACCCTGCTCTTTTAAGTATAACTCGTAGAGAGAGAGAGAGAGAGAGAGAGAGAGAGAGAGAGTAATTGCCTCCTCCTAATCCTCCTCTCAAAACGTACAATGGTCGTTTCTCAAGGCTTTGTCCAGCTCCAGAAAGAACTGGGCGGATAAAGCACACGCAGAATATATATCGCCGAAAGGAAGTGGAGAAGAGAGAGAGAGAGAGAGAGAGAGAGAGAGGGGGGGGGGTTCTGTGCCCTGTTAAGAAGTGTTACCTTTCATCTTGGCTTGAGCTGACGCGATGCCTTCAAACGCCACCGCCGTTTAATTCCAAGCGACAGGAAATAGGAAATGTCTCTTGAGAGATTTAAAACCCAAGTAAAAAATGCGTCGAAGTTAATTCGGTGCGATCGAGTTTTCTGTACACTTAAAAATATCGTAAGAAGCTCTCAGCCATGGCCCATGAAACTCTCAGCCGCGGTCCATGAAACATTCAGTCGGCCCGCTCGCTGATGCCCTGTGTTGTTGGCACCTACAGCGGTGTCGCACGCATGATCATAGCTAATCTTAACCATAAATAAAATAAAAACTACCGAGGATAGAGGGCTGCAATTTGGTATGCTTGATGATTGGAGGGTAGATGATCAACACACCCATTTGCAGCCCTCTATCCACGGTAGGTTTTAAGATCTGAGGGCGGACACAAAAAGTGCGGATGGACAGAAAGCTAAAAACCAGACTACAACGGAGCTGTAATGTTTTCCTGTGTGTTATAGTGGATGTACATAAAAATTCTTATTCATGAAACTCAAAAAGGGAACATTTGTCTTTGGTCTAAATACGTAAAGTACCCAAATTGTTCTGTAAGGGGACGGTGCCCTTTATCTGTTGACTCTAAAAGTATTTTTGGGGTTATATAGCAGAGAATCTTACAATAATTTACAGAGAGAAACCCATCATATCATATTCCTTGATTTTCCGAAGGTCATGGGTTACTTGAATACCAACTTCTCTTATATCAAGGTAATTTCCCTCGTCTTTTGCATTCCTCTTCAGCTTGCTTCTATTGCTATCATTTATTTTTCATCTTCAATTCTTTCTTATTCTTACACACACATACACACACATACACACACACACATCTGGACACTTTTCAGAATATTCGGGATTTCCTTGCTTTCCTAAGTTCGTTATAATTAAACTGAAAGGACATGAATGGAAAAAAACATAAAAATCAAGTAAAAATTACAGTTTACGAAAGTTCTATTTTACTTACTGATTTCTTAATCAATCTTAATTTATTTTTTCTTGTATTTATTTATCGTTACTTTTACTGACATTTTCACACTTCAAAATCTGCTTGAAAACGAGTTACTTATTTGATATGGTCCGTAAAAAAATTAGCAAGGGGTTCGTAAAAAAATAATAATAAAAAGTCGTTGTCAAAACCAGCGTGAACGTGAGATCCAGCGAGAGTAAACTGTGGCACGGAATGTAGATGAGTTGTAAGTGATTTGTGCGTTCAGTTAAATTCAATATTCTCTACTTCCGGGTTAAAGTAATGACCAGCCAGTGTCGGTGGACTGTCAACTTTAACTGCCCATCGTAACATTTCGTAGCTACTGCGTAGCCAATTCGTAAGTGCGGGCCGAGATACCAAGAACCGTCAAGAATTTCAATTAGAGACAGTTAAGCTGGGTCTCAGGAATAGTTCGGGTGCAGGAAAATGGAGCCAAATGATACACTGTGGCACTGAGGGTACGCTGCAGCGAGGCATTTCACCTCAGTTCATGACAGGTTAGTGGGTGATGGGGTGGTGATGTTTAAGACTAATACTTTGCAAACCAGTATTTCCTTCAGAGGCAAATCAGAAAAAGCTTTCTCAAGCATGAAGAAGATATGTGTGCATTATACACATATACGATTATGTGTGCATGCATTAACACACACACACACACACACACACACACACACACACACACACATATATATATATATATATATATATATATATATATATATATATACACACTATATATATCGTATGTAGACTACAACCTTATATATCTATCTTCGTGAAAAAGGATGACTAAAAACCCTAGCCACACACACACACACACACACACACACACACACACACACATACACACCCACATATATATATATATATATATATACACACACACATATACACGTACATATATTAAGAGAGGGAAAGTGAAAAAAAATGTCGCATGACAAACTTCAACAAAGAAACGACAGCTTCAAGGCTGATATTTTTGGTTAAAACCTCATCCCACTCATTATTTCCATGGTCTGAAGGCTTTATAAACATCAGAACTAAACCTCCGACAACCCAGTAAATCAAAATTACAACAAGTATTATGTAGATTAGCGACCAGAACTGTAACAAACCTTCAGTAATCAATTAACATTAGTGTATGATACCTTAATTATTGCTTTGTACTTTGATTTACCCCTCAATTATTGCTTTGTACTTTGATTTACTTTTCAATTATTACTTTGCAATTTGATTTATTCCTCAATGATTACTTTCTACTTTGATTTACTCCTCAAATAGTAAATGCGCCGAAGAGTTTTCTGTACATCGCATAATGCTGTATGAAATCCTGCATGCGCTGCAATATGAAACTCTCAGCCATGACCGGCCAGCACTCAGTTGCTCCCCAGATGAGGTCAAGTTGAAGATGCGTCAGCGGCTGGCACATCTAGTGGTGTCATAAGCACGATCCATGGGTAACCTTAACCTTAGAAAAAATATAAACTACTAATACTAGAGGGCTGCAATCTGGTATGCTTGCCGATTGGGTGGGTGGATGATCAGCATACGAATTTGCAGCCCTCTAGCCTCAGTATGTTTCAAGATCTGGGGGCGGACAGACAGAGCCATCTCGATAGTTTTCTTTTCCAGAATCTAAAATGCTGGATTGTGCTTGTTGATAAGAAATACAAGACATACAAATGTCAGAAGGACCTTGGCAATTCAGCTCAAGCTCATTTTCCCTTGTGAATTATACTTATCAAGTCTGATAAGAAGAAGGACGGGCATTGGTTGATTCTATTGCAGTTTTAACCACGAATGTAATAAGGGACAGTGGTGGTTTGCCAGTGGAGCCACACTCGGCTACCTAACCCAAGTAATGATCCGAAGGTTTAACCTTGGTTCTCATATTCTCAATAGGTGGTGATATTCCTGCGAGAGATCACATGAAGTTTCCAATGGAGAACGATTACGCAGGCCAGTAATAGTGGAAAATCTATTGAGAGAATAATATAAGAGTTCAAGATCTCAAAATTCCCTTATAATTCTTAGCGGACAGCTCAGACCATGAGTCCCCAAGGAGAGAGACAGAAAAAAATAAAATAAAAACTTCAAAAGCGCTGCTGTTTTAATGTCTTGATTATGTTTGTTTGGATGAAGCAAAGTAAAATAACTAATTAAAATAAAAAAGCAAAATAAGAAGAGTTAAAAAGAAATGGCACTTAGTGAGGCAAAATTTAAAATTACTTTTAAACATAATATATATATGCATGCACATACACAGAGATATACACATATAAAAGTATACACATAACCCAAACACACACATCAAAAGAGAGCCTTGCGAAAATTTAAACCTTAATGAGACATAAAAGAATACAGCTGTACATTGATATTGTAGGTCTACACAAATACTTTACTAACAAAATAATATAATAATAATAATAAATTTAATAATAATATAATAATAATTAATAATAATAATAAAAGATAATAATAATAATAAATAATAATTAATAATTAATAATAATAATAATAATAATAATAACAAAAGACGACGATACGGACAGAGGTAACTCACTTAAACAAAACAAACAGCACCGGACTGAAAATCATCGGTCATTCCCACAACAGTTCGAACTGACTTCGCTCCATAAATCCAGGGGAATCTTTGCTCGTTCCTCGAAGAGAAGAAGGAACGGGCCAAGGTACGAAAAAAGGCCTCGCCAGACGGGCTATTTATTGAAAGCCCGAACGACGAGGTAACATGGAGGGCTTTTATTCGCGATGCATAGACAGCAAGCAAAAACCGAGCCAGTTTTCGTTTCAATGGGTTAATGGGGATGCTGGTGGGGGAGAGGGTGGGGGGGGGGGGGGGGGTAGTGGGGGGATGGGGGCGTGATGCAAACCCATTGATAAGGAGACCTAATGGGACATGACACCAAATCCTGAGGGAGGCTGCCGAGGCGTCCTTCGAATATGACCGGAAGAGCGGAGATAAAGAGGCCCCCAACCCCACTGTCCAGGGGAGCAAAAAAACGCGCTAAAGAAGGCGAAAAATTCAAAGCTGCAGGTTATTGTTCCATCCTTCCCCTTTTTGCCCATCCCTGCAGACAACTCGCTCCAAGATGTAAACATTCTGCGAGGAGTCACAATGGCTGAGGCTTTCCCATGGGAGGAAGGGCAGGGAGGGGAGGAGGGGGAGGAGGAGGAGGAGGAGGAGAGATACGCAAGGTGGACGAAGTACAGGGGGACAAGGGGGGGTGGGGGGATTGGGAAGGAGAGAGAGAGAGAGAGGGAGAGAGAGAGAGAGAGAGAGAGAGAGAGAGAGAGAGCGGAAGGGGACGAATTTCGACTCGCAGCAAAGACAAAATAAGGCACCAAAGAAGTTGGTTAAAGAAACCTATTGTCATGAGAACAGCAACATAGTAGGTTACAATGTCGTCAGGTCACACGAACATCCTGGGAGAACCGCCACTCCCGTCTTACAGACTGAGGACACAAAGGGCCAGGGCATGGAAGAGTCTTGACATGTTAATATATATATATATAGTATATATAGTATATAATATATATTATATATATTATATGCGTGTGTGTGATATATATATATATATATATATATATATATATATATATATATATATATATATAACCATATATATATACATGCATTCATATATATGCACTGCTACAAATGTCCTTTGATATCCAATATTTTCATATATGTTAACTGAATTGGAATTTTTTTACTTGATAATAATTTCGTCCTCTCGTTGGATTTCGAACACATCGCACAGAGGAGAAATCAAGACTACAGTGACGTTACCAACCAGGCCAACAAGTTAATTTTTTATGAAAATATAAAAAGTTTTGGTTTGTTTTTTTTGTTTGAATTATATTTTTACGGTTGCATGAAAGCAGTGTTATTCAGTCAACGGGACCAACGGCTTTACGTGACTTCCGAACCACGTATGAATATATATTCAATTCCGAAGTAGAGCGTTATTGGATATGAAAGGACATTTGTAGCTTAATGACAATAATATATTTATTTATATAGTATATATATATATAGATATCAATATATATAATTAATAGAGAGATTAATAATATACTTCATACAGACATTACATACATACATACAATAGGAGGAGGAGAACCATGGAGGAATGAAATTTAGTTTTATTTCTAATTTTCTACATACGTAGCACACACACACAGACACACACACAGACACACACACACACACACACACATATATATAATTATATATATAGAAATTAAATATATATTATATATATATATATATATATGCATGCGCTACGTATGTAAAAATCGAAAAATAAAAATAAATTTCATTCCATAGTTCTCCTCCTCTTCTTGTAATCTCCTTATCGAAGTATCCCCTTTCTCTGCCCAGTCTCTTCCAATTTCCAGCATCGTTCCGCTTGACTGTTTGCTGGTTCTCTTGATTCTTTTTTTTTTTTTTTTTTTTTTGAAGGCTCTGCAGGGCAGAGAGAGAGGATTGACCCTATATCGTTTTCACCGTGGAAAAAAAATCCTATTCCTATATAAGGTCACTTTCTCGATGTGAGTGTTTCTGTATTAAAGGTCAATAAAGGTGCTTCTGGAGATCAAACAAGGCATGATCCGACCTCCAGCTCACTCGGGACGCGTGCAAGATTTTCCCCTCACGCATAAGTTTTAAACATATTCTTAACTTTTAACGTAAATTAAAACGTGCTAAAATCTATGGTCAAATAGAGGCTCGTTTCACCAAAGAAAATTGAAATAAACATTTTATAGTTATAGTTTATTATAAATAATTTTTCTATACAGTTTAACATGCACATTATTTATTGTTTACATTTTCATTCTAATAAATAAATCATAAATATCCTATCCTAAAAATTCCTGATCTTTAACTCATCGCAAAACACCTTTTTCAGACCTTTTTAGGCTCCTCCATAGACCTTTCCTACCCCGCCCCCAACAAGAACAACAACAACAACAACAACAACAACAACGACGACGACGACATAGTAGTTTGTAGGCTTACTCCCCGAGTAAGCAAAAAGTTAACGGACTGTCCTGTTAAACAGTAAATAATTTAGACAATATCAAATAAATTTATTTTAATTTCTTCCTCATTGCTAACGGAAAAATAAATCCTGATAAATTTCATCCCAGGAAAATTGAATATTACAGTAGTAATCTAATGCTGAAAATAATACTACTACTAATAACAACAAAGCTGCGACAGATGGCATATCCAGACTCGTATTAAAAATATACATATTGGAATTAAGAATAAAATAATCAAATTCATGACATTTAACACCATAAAACCCTCAAGGGATCTAACGTTTCCCGAAGCACTAAACATCGTCCGTTATTTGTACGTGTCATTAAAGGTGAATGTCTGCTGCTTGCAGCGCGCGAAAAATATTTTTCCCGCCATTTGAAGCTGGTTTACGCATTATAATCCGGTCAAAGTATTTTCGCTCGCGCCTCAGTGTTGCGAATTACCGCATGTTATTCCTATAAAAATATATATAATAAAAAGGCATGATTTCTGTGATATTTCGAAATGAAAACAGGAAAAACATATCAAGTCGGGGAACGGTAAACATAATCGTGAGTACAGAGCTGGCTGGAATGAAAACAGAACTTTAAAAACCACTGATTGGTTTGTACAAAGCTCGAAAAACAAGCCTTTAAGAATTCGCGCCTATTCACTGATACTTATTACAGTATTCAATGCTTACTGTTTTACATTTTTTTAAATATTCTGGAGATAAGATCGCCTCAAAGCTTACCGTTTGATCTAATTTCATTTATGTATATTTTGAAGATAAGACCACCTCAATGCTTACCGTTGAACATAAAAATATTTTGAAGGTAAGATCGCCTAAATGCTTGCCGCTTTACTTTTTACAAATATTCTGAAGATAAGATCGCTTCAAAGCTTACCGTTATATTTTTTTCAATATTATGAAGATAAGACCGCCTCAATACTAATCGTTGCACTATTTAAAATATTCTGACGATGAGACCGCCTCAATGCACCGTTTACTAAAAATATTTTGATACTCAAATATGATATATATATACATATATATATATATATATATATATATATATATATATATATATATATTATTCTGATTTTTAATATATAATATTCTGAAGATATGGTCAGTTCAATGCTTACTGTTTATATATATATATATATATATATATATATATATCATATATATATATATATATATCTATATATATATATATACTCTGAAGATAAGACCACCTCAAGTCATAACCAGCTTGTGTAAATTCCACAAGCGCATGCACGCACATGAAGCGCACTCGCCAGCCTTCTTCTAATATAGAACACAATCACCTTGAAGTAGCTCCGTACACACTCGAGAGAAGCGAACTGACCCTGCAAAGGACAACAACGCCTTTTTTTTTCTATTTTCATCTTTTGGGAGGGGACGCAATATATCTCGGTATCATCTTTTCCCAACAGAAAATAAACTGCGGAGTAGCTAAAGAGGCTCGGAAGGGAGTCCCTCTCGTCACCTCTTTTTCAGCGCCACCTCTCGATGCTTCTTCGTCCTGCCTTACGTTAGTTTGCAAAGTGTGTGCAACAGTCATACATGTTGGAGAATATCGCGAAAATCTCATTGGAAACTTCTCTGTTTTGCTTCATGTGAATTGGCCAATATATATATATATATATATATATATATATATATATATATATATATATATATATATATAGATAGATAAAAGGAACCCATAAAGAATTCTTTACCTACCTGAAGAGAGAGACAGCCAGTCTCTGAAATATAGTGGCTTTCTAGATTCGGCGTTTTTTATGGGCTCCATTTAATTATGGATTCTTTGTAAGAGAAACGTCCTTTAAAGTTATATTTTATTCAGTATATGTATATATGTATATATATATATATATATATATATATATATATATATATATATATAGTTTATATATACATTTCTTTAAAACCCCAACCTTCCTCACTCTTAGCCCCTCTCTCGTCTATCTCCACCTACGCGCATGGAGTATATAAAGGAATATTCCGAGTTCGAAAAGTATATAGGTCACTCACTCGGTGATGAAAAGGAGAAGAAGTATCACAGCAGAAGCTCAGGAGAAGCTCGATGCAAATGATAAGGCAGATCGGTTCTCCATTAACCTTAAGAAAACTCGGCGAGTGGCTCCATTTCTAAAACATATTGCCAAGATTGAATTCCTTGGGAGTCTATAGAATAACAGAGGGAAAAATGACTGAGTTTTGTTGAGGAAATTAAGCACGAAAAGATAATTGAATCATTGGAAAACATTTCTCTTGAGTTTCCAACAACGGAATTAACTAAATAAACATAAACAGTAAATAACCTCTTTTCGCTATTTTTAAAACGGAATACTTAGTTATGTGTGTGTGTGTAATATATATATATATATATAATATATATATATTTTATAATATATATATATTATATATATACATATATATCATAATAATATAATTATATATATTATATATATTATATATATATATATATATAATATCTTTATTATGTCGTGTGTATATATATATATATATATATATATATATATATATATGTGTGTGTGTGTGTGTGTGTGTGTGTGTGTGTATACAGGAGAAATCCTCTGTGCGCTGGTTCGAGTTCACGAGAGGACGAAATTATCATAAAAAAAAAAAAAAAAAATTCCGTTCAGTTAACATACGAAAATGCATTAATTTCGAGGTAGAACGAATTGGATATTAAAGGACATTTGGAAACATAAAAATATAATGCTTATAGATCAACGAGCTTGTTTAGAAAACACAGGAATTGCACATATGGAATATCTGTATTAGTATATAGCACAACAGTATTATACATTAATATAATAGAGTACGTCAGTGCAAGAGACTAGAATGTATTCTCAATTTTAATACATGTTTACCACATTGCACCGGAGTTGAAGATAATAAGCATACAGTTGTAATAACGAATACAAGTTATAAATATCTGACGGATAAACAAAATAAATTTGTGAATAAAAAAATGAAAAACACGTAAAGTTAAATTAAAAATTTACACTTAACGAACAATACATAAACGGCGCTGCATTACATGACTACGGAACCATAACAACCAATCAGCAATATTACTAGATATATATTTTGTTCAACAAAGTTTCTACTTGGAAAATAGGCGCACATAAAAAAAGTGTTTCAGCGGCAGGAAAAAGGTGAAAAAAAAGCAAGAGAAGGGGGTGTCCACATTGAATTTCGTCCCTCCATGCATGACTATCGCCGGTAAAACCTGCAGATGACACGCTCAAAAATGCAGTGGCGTTTTAGGGCTTCGGGAATAAGTAAGTGAACGCAGCGCTAGCCAGGGAGGGGCTCAGAGATTTTAAAGATAAAATATTTCAATATTATCTGATTATCGCTGTTACATAAAATATCAACAAGTAAAAAAAGTGACCCGAACACATCGATTTTTCTAGACGACGTGTAATGCTGTATGAGCCGTGGCCCATGAAACTTTCAACCACGGCCCGGTGATGGCCTGTCCAATAGCGTTGCCAGATGCACGATCCAGCTAAATTTAGCCTTGAATAAAATAAAAATTAGCGAGGATACAAGGCTACAATTTGCAGCCATCTAGCGGACAGAAAAAGTGCGCATCTCAATAGTTCCCCTTTACAGAAAGCTACAAAAAATATAAACATCATCAATAGTCGTATTAAATACACATACCTTTATCTCGGTTTGACATTGTAAAAACGTGTAGATATATGGTAGAAAAAGTTGCTAACATACTGAGAAAGCGATATATAATCATGAGCCCCGTTTTTAAAATGTTTCTGTTCGCTCCTAAACACAAAAGATAAAATATTTTCATCTTTTGTAGTGATGTCACTCATTAAAATTTTGTCAAACAAGATGCCGTTGGATGATGAGAAGGAGATTTATGCTCAGGATAACTTATATTACAACGTTTCTATGTTCATATTAACACTCGATCATATTATATAATATAGTATATATAGTATATAATAGATCTATATAGATATATAGATATATATATATATATATATATAGATATATATATATATATATATATAGATAGATATAAGATAGATAGATATATATGGATATATTTATATATATATATAGTATATATATAGACATATATATAGATATATATATAGATATATATATATATATATATATCTAATATATATATATAATACTGCACACATATGTACCTCCAGTCACAGCGCGAATGTGCCTAAAAGTAAAGTAAACGAAATGGTTATCAAAAAAAGGCTTTTTTCCCCCTTGCAGCATTTTATCCCCTTTTCACCCCGTGTCCCTGGAGAGGCAAAGGAAGAGGAGGGGACGAAGGAAAAAGTTCTGAAAAGCCAATAAAACGACGGATAAAAGCGCTACGTATTAAGAGGAAATAAGACAGGTTCTACAGCATACTGCAATGACTGCACATGTTTTTCACATGCGGAAGCAGACGGCACAGGAAACGCGTTGCCTTTATCTGTTTATCTGTCTCCAAGCTGAAATAAAAAGGACAAACATATTTCATATAGTGAAATGTAAGTCACTTTGTGCGTTCTCTTTTATTTAAGACAACTTCTTAAAATGGAAAGGAAATTGAAATAAACCCAGGAGAGACCTTGACACTACGGTGATAATTAAAACACTCTAGATTAATAACTAGAAACTGGATTACACAAACAAACGTAATGATATATTAAAATTACACGTGGAAACCAGACAGTATGATATATTCATTTTTTACTTTCTTTTTCTTCTTCGAGACGTCCATTACTTATAAGCTTTTAAACTCTTCTTTCAGTATTTTGGTTTCAACAGTTCATCTTAAATACTTCTATCGACTCTCTTCCCTCTTAGGTAAAACCTTATCTGTCACTGGATCTGTCTGTCTACTTGCACCTGGCATCTCATGTGACCAATAATACGTATGCACTTCAATGCTGCTTCAGCACAATCACGCACTAGTAAGTCTAAAATTAGTAAGTCTAAAATTAGTAAGTCTAAAATTAGTAAGTCTAAAATAGTAGAAGCGAGTTACGACAAACACATTCACGTAAGGTATAAAACTGAACTGAACGAATATAGAACATTATAAAATCTAGGCCAAAGGCCGGCCATGCACTGGAACCCATGATGTTATTCAGTGCTGAAAAGGAAATTGAGAGTAAATGGTTTGGAAGGTGTAACAGGAGGAAAGCCTCGCAGTTGCACTATGAATCAACTGTTAGGAGAGGGCGGAAAGATGAAAGAGAACACGAAAGGAGGTACAGTAACAGAAGCGAAGGGGTTTGCAGCAACGGGCCGAAGGCATGCTGCAAAGAACCTTAAGTAATGCCTACAGTGCACCGCCGCACGAGGTGCACTGACGGCACTAACCCTTATGGGAGTAAAGTATAAAACGAACGAAAAATAACTTCGCTATTTAAATGACCACCGAAATTACATTATGAAGTAGTTCATGGAATATCATAAAAGGTCTGAAAACGGTGTGATTTACGTCACAACTGCGCTCCTTATCTGTTAAGAATTTTAACCCCATAAAGTTGATCATAACCTCATGCTAATTTGTTCGAGAGAGAGAGAGAGAGAGAGAGAGAGAGAGAGAGAGAGAGAGAGAGAGAGAGAGAGAGAGGAGTTCAGTGATGGTACGAAAAATCTTGTAAGTGACCACACAAATGTACATTTACTTGAAACGAAAAAATTAAAATAGACCGCCGACAACGTTCACTTCTTGGTGGGTCTGGTCTAAATGAGAACATTTGCTTTCCTTACCGTCCGCCTCCACCAAAAAATAGTCTCTCGACTGCACAAAAGAACTACCAGTAAAGAGGTCGATTGATTAGCCTCGTTAGATGGCACAAATTTCTCCTCCAATGCGGCTTTTGGTGTAGATGGACATAAGAGCTATTTTATTATTGCTTACTCGGGGAGTAAGCCTATAAAATAAGCCTATAAACTACTTTGCTGTTGATGATGTTCTTGATCTCGTTGGGAGGGGGGGGGGTAGGAAAGGTCTATGGAGGAGCCTAAAATTGTCTGACAAAAGGTGTTTCGCGTTGAGTTAAAGATATAAGAATTTTAGGATAGAATAAGTATGATTTATTTCTTAAGAATGAAAATGTAATAAATACATAATGTGCACGTTAAAGCAATACAGAAAAATTATTTCTAATAAAATATAGCGCATTCATTTTCATTTTCACTGGTGAAACAAGGCTCTATTCGACTGCAGATTTTAAGTTACTTTAAAACTTAGGACTATAATGTTTACAACTTATGCTTGAGGGGAAAATATTACAGGCGTTACGAGTAAGCTGGAGGTCGGATCACGCCTTGTTTAACTCGTTATACTGTCTTTCCACATCAATAAAATATCATACATAAACTTCCATATACAGTATAACAAAATCTAAGCATACGATTTGAAGTCTGAATTAATTCTTAAAAGTTACAGTTAAGAGAACCCACAATACAAAGATGTAAAGAATTTGCACATTTTGCACATTTTTTTTCCTTTCTAAATGTTTTATATTTTTAACTGGATCGATAAAGTTACGAAAAAAAGAACGAAAGGAAAATGAGAGTAAAATAAATGTTAAACTAAATACAAACGTTTCCATGAAAGGACTTTTTCTTTCATTCTTTGTTCTTGCTTTTAAAAACCAGAGTGAAAAACAAAATGGAAAAAGCTTTTGGTTCCTTTCTCCTCTCGCATTTCCATGTGTAAATTTATCTGCAGTCTAATTTATATCTTCATTTCATATACAAAATTATGGCCATTGATAAGTAATATTTATCAGGTATTTGCAACCTGGTATGCTATACTAAAAATAAAAATTAAAATTAAAAAGTCAAAAAATTCTTCAGTAACAGTAAATCATCAGTCTAAGTTTTCGTAAAAATAAATCAATACCAAAAATCTCCATCCATAAAATAAACAATAACAGAAGATAAAATTAAAAGAGACGACGAATCATTCGTTTACGGTTAACCAATTTATTTCACTTTATCTTCACCTCCCAAACTCTGACTTTTAAGAGGAACAACAGAAGCAAGCCCTAAAACTGTACGGATTATAAATTTTTTTTGAAAAAAACAAAAAAAAAAAAAAAAAAAAAAAAAAAAAAAAAAAAACGACAAGCAAATAGCTGAATGGACTATATCGTATAGTCATACAAAATGGAAGAGATAAACGGTTACTTTGATTTATCGAGTTACGTCGACTTGATGTTCTATGAAGGATTTATCACATTCACAAGCATTGCAAAGAGACGGATAACTATTATGCAAGGAAGGAAATGCCCAGTTGGAGACAAAGAGACCTAAAACTTCTACTCTGGTTTTAGCCGCCCCCCACAAAAAAAAAAAAAAAAAAAAAAAAAAAAAAAAAAAAAAAAAAAAAAAAACAAAACAAAAAGTGTCCTTCAGTGAAAATATTTAAGAAACGGTTTAACATATATATTTTTTTCTTTTATTTTTTTTTCCGTAGCTTTATCGCTCTACTTATAAATCTGAAGCGTTTAGGACGGTAGAGAGGGAGGAAAAAAAAAAGTAAAAAATGCCCCACATTTTAGGGTGGACGATCAACATACCAATTTGCAGCCCTCTGGCCGCAGTAGTTTTTAAGATCTGAGGGCGGACAGACAGACAAAGCCGGCACAATAATTATTTTCTCTTGCAGAAAACTAAAAGTGCAAATAAGTGAGAATTCTTTACATCTTTGTATTATGGGTCCTCTAACATTTCTTAATTCCCGAAAAACCTGCATTATTTGTAAAGTAATTTAGACTTTAAATTATATGCAAGACTTTATTATACAGTGTTATGTAAGTTGAAGCATGACATTTTATTGACGAGGAAAGATAGTATCATCACTGGTTGACACACACAAAAACACAAAACATTCAAACCAAAACAAACAAACAAACAAACCAGAAAACAAACTAAAGAGATAAAGGCCGTTGTTTCAAATGCAGAAAGCAGTTGTACGAGAGGAGCTTAATGAAATTCGACACTACGAGCAAAAACAGCTCAGCTCTGACGAAAGGAAACAAACAAAAGAAGCGTTGGCTCTACGCAAACAAACACGAAGGCGAGAGTAAACAATAGGGGGGTAACGCGACCTAAGCAAATATTCTGAAAAAGAGAACATGCTGATGCCAGGGAGTTAAAGGGGAATGAACAAGGAATCGGTGACCAGGACAAGAATAAAAACAAACAAAACGCTAAGAACATGAAAGGGATAAAAGTGGATACAGAAAACGTGTGAAAATATCAACGTTTCCTTCCTTCAGGTACACCTTCAAGCTAGATGATTAGATGTAAGCTTACATTTTGATTTATATATCTCTCCCAGGAGAATGCCAGTTGCAAGTCTCATAGAATATTGTTGTTAAGAGAGAGAGAGATTGTTAGAGCAGAGAGAGATTGAGAATGAGAGATAGAGAGAGAGAGAGAGAGAGAGAGAGAGAGAGAGAGAGAAATACCGTGTTCCTTTCTTTATGATACATCTTCAAGCAAGACGATTGGATGAAAGCTTACATTTTGATTTATTGTAACTCTTGGGAAAATGCCAGTTGCAAGTCTCATAGAATTCTGATGTGAGGGAGAGAGAGAGAGAGAGAGAGAGAGAGGGAGAGAGAGAGAGAGAGAGAGAGAAGAGAGAGAGAGAGAGAGAATGCACAGGAAAAAGGGAACTTGGACACTGCGTGCATTAGTTACACATAGTATCGATCTGAATCATGTAAGCAATGGAATTCACTTATTTCAGCCGACAGTGGACTTTCAAGAAACAAAACACAACGATTTAACAGAACTGGTATGATGAGCTTCCCATCTTCAGACGGTAAATCTATCGGCATAAAATAGTCAATTACTTTCTATTTATTAAAATACAGATAAACATTGAAAACTTTTAATAAGCCTACTCTCGATTGTTAATGTACCAAATGAGCAAATTATCCAATACAATTCTATTACACAAATTTAATGTATATATATATATATAGATATATGATATATATATATATATATATATATATATATATATATATACATTTATATATATCAGAACTCAGTTTCTGACATCAAGTCATTCCGTTCCACAATTTTACCCCAGAATTTTTGCAAGCTGGAAAAATAAGTTGGACTCTTATTAAGCAGGCGAAAGTCTTTTCATTTATACGCTATTCACAAACGAATATAAGAAAGTTTCCGTCTTAAGTAAAAATCTTTACCTAGCAGGAACTTCAAAACTGCAGCATGTGATAAATGTATCAAAAACACCGTCAGCGTCCTGATTATTGTAAACAAGCGCATCTAGCTAATCATCAAGTAATTCCAAGATTAAAAGAACGTGCTACTACCTGTCAACCAGATCAACAATAAAAATGAAATAGGTTATCAAAAGTGAAAAAAAAAATTAAATCCTAATTTATTTCAGCTGATGCCAAGCTAAATGAAGGCAAGGAGTAAGGCTACAATTAACAATTACGAGTAATTGTACGTGGAAAAATATCAGAGATTGTGTAATTCATTCATTCATTTTACGAAATACCATATTAACATATTCAACCCATTTTATCAGAAAATACAGTACAAATCCTACTTGCCGTAATTTAAATAGTATGACAGCTTAATGCATTTCCGGACTTGGGAACATAATAAAAATTCTACCTCAAAAAGGTAAATACATAAATAAAAATTCTAACTATATTACAAAGGCAAATACATAAATAAAAAAATTTAACTATATTAAAAAGGCCAATACATTAATATACAAAAATCTAACTATATTAAAAAGGCAATTACATAAATATAAAAATTCTGACTATATTAAAAATGCCAATACATAAATATAAACATTTTAACAATATTTAAAAGGCAAATACATAAATATAAACGAAGGATACAGTCAGCTATGTGGATGCAGATGCGGCAAACAAACTCACAGTACCTAAATGTCTTATTTGTAGACAAGCATCAGAGAAGACAGTTCACTTGGAACGGCAAAAATCACACATCCAATCACATTTATAAATACTGGCCGCATTCCCTCATCGTTCGACGTGCATATAGCCTCTGAGTACAAGACCTTCCCAAACGTAATATTTCTGGTGGCGTTTCCATTAGTTATTCCCCTACGCAATCTATCTTTCCCCCTCTCTACCTTATCGGATTTTCCTGTGTCGTTGGCAGTAATTTCTTTACCTTTTTTTGGGTTTCTGAAAGAGGCAAATTTTTTTTATTGCTTAGTATCTCCCTTGCAATTGCTTGTCCGGACAAAATCCCGCTTTGAGGGTTTTTCTACCTATCTGTTTATCATCAACATGATCCATTAAGTTGAAACTGAATGTAGAATTTAGGCCAAAGGCCAAGCACTGGGACCTATGAGGTTATTCAGCGCTGAAATGGATTTTAACAGTAAAAAAGTTTGACAGTTGTAACAGTTGCACTACGAATCAGTTGTTAGGAGAGGGTGGAAACGTAAGATGAAAGAAAGAGAATTATGAAAGGAGGTACAGTAAAAGGAACGAAAGAGGTTGCAGCTAGGGGCCGAAGGCACGCTGCAAAGGACCTTGAGTAAAGCGTACAGTGTTTCGCACGAGGTGCACTGTCGGAACTACGGAGATGTAACCTATAAGTTTTCATACAAGGGCACTTTCACAAAAATATGGTAATAGCTTTTTCATTGGATTCTACCAAACCATTTATCATCTCCATAATCCTGGATGGTTCATTTCAAGATTCCCAGTAAAAAAATTTTTTTTTTTTTTTTAATAAAAACATCAGAATTTTACTACAGATTTGACTCTCTCCTTATGTTCCCTTAAGAAATTCTCCCTTTCAACCCGTTACCAGACTATCCGCCCGGGAGAAATGGCTTCCGGCAAAATATTTTTTGGAGGAAAGTACCGTCTCGCTGCTACTAACGCGAACTTGATTTCTGTTCCAGGATTCTTCTGGAAGTCGTTCGCAGACTCCGCCGATCCATTAAGGGAAATTACAGTGCTCAGGCAAATCAATGCATTTGTACCTAAGCCGCTACAGATTTCCAGTTTCCTAGGAGGTTTGTGTGTACGTACCTATATACACACACACATTCTATATATATATATATATACTATATATAATATATATATATAAATATATATATATTAATATAAATAAATAAAATAAAATAAATAAATATATATATATATATATATATATTATAATATAATAATATATATTATATAATTAAACACAACAAGTGAATTCTTTCTTTAGCCTAGTTATGGTACGTTAAGCTTTGTGCGCTATAGAAATCCGCACAGCTTGACCGATCTAGACAAAATTTGGCGTGACCATCATTTGACCAAACTTACATAATAAGGTAGATTTCAAACTCGTACCCCCTTCACCTTCCACTTCCCTTTGTACTTATGCCAGAGAGTCAAATGCAAGAATATGAAATAAAATTGTGATGCCAGTAGCAGGACTCAAACCGGCATCCGGAGAATCGTTATGCGATCAAGTTATCGACCTGACCAAATATATTTATACATCGAGCTACAATGTCCTTTAATATCTAATTCGCTCTAACTCGGAATTAATATATTTTCATATATGCTTAACCCACCGAAGGGAATTTTTTTCTCGATAATAGATTTGCCTGGTCCTGGGCGCGAACCCAGAAAGACATTCAAATCCAGGCACGTCAGTGAAGCTTTTACCTACCCCACCACTAAAAGCTTCACTGACGTTCCTGCCCAGGACCAGGCAAATCTATTATCGAGAAAAAAAATTCCCCTTCGGTTAAGCTTTATATTGAAAATATATTAATTCGAGGTAGAGCGAATTAGATATTAAAGGACATCTGTAGCTCGATGTATGTATATGAATCACAGTAATGTGATATGATTATATAATAATTATATATATATTATATATATGATATAATCATATATATATATTATATATATATATATATATATATATATATAGTATATATACAGCTATATATATAGCGATAGGTAGAGAGAGAGAGAGAGAGAGAGAGGAGAGAGAGAGAGAGAGAGAGAGAGAGAGAGAGAGAGAGAGGAGGTAGGTGTTCCTGGTCATGGACGGGCGGCATTGGCCATAAACTTTTTCTTTTCATCGAAGTATCCAAGACGCTCAAGAAACTTCTCCCTGTTTTTTATGCAGACGAAAGTTGACTCATCCATTTGCTATTCAATACCGACTGAAGGAAGAGTTTTCATTACATTTTCTCTCTCACATATCACTTCTTTGCAAAAGCTGATGCCTCACTAAGAAAAAATAAAATAAAAACGAAAATAAAAAAACAATTTAAAAACGAACATTTTTTAGGAAGAAAACAGACAGATAATGACAAAACAATATAAAAAAACTGTAATTAAACTGGCAATGTCAAATAATCTATTATTAACAGCTGCTAAGCATTCCAGAGGGCATGACATAACTGTTTTTCGTAAACAACTTTTAAACCGACTTAAGGATTCCCATGCCACTAAAGCACCGAGTGTTTTAAACTTCGTCCTAATTTTAGGAAGTACTGTGCATTGCCATGTGCGGTTAATTAAACTTCTTACTTAGGAAAATGAGGTTAAAGCTGCGCTTAGCCACCCAACCATCCGTAAAAGTGGTCACGTGATCAATGACGCAAAAGTGGTGACGTGATCAATGACGTCAGCAAAGCGTATCCTCCACTATTCCATATCGAATGGTTGTTTGACCTTTGGTTAAATGTCGTTTTACCTATCCTGGGCCATACGAAATTTTTTAAAAGGAAATTAATAGATTGTATGATATATAATTTGTTTTAAATAATTAAGTGAGGGGGATGGCTCTGTTCGGAAGGAAACGCAAGAAGTCGGTCTTTTTTCTGAGAGTGAACGGCTTAATTATGAACATCTGTCAATTTAGTGTACTAACATAAATTACGTCAATGTTAGAAACACCCAGTGCTTGGGTAGCAAGGAAATCCATACGTAAGTTTAAGTTAAGAAAAACACTACTTCACAGCCCCTGGAGTACATAGGTAGTAGGATACAAAATTAATATGAACGCTCTCCCGATAAGCAAAATGAAGGAAACAATCCACAGAGCATTTAACAACTTCACCGTACGAGTATATAGTGTCCAACATTAGTTTTACTAAAAACTCTTCAAATACCAGAGGAATTTAATAAAACGGAAGACAGGTTAGTTAATTAGCGAATAGCTGAAAGTTTTTAAGAGAAGCAAAATCAGTCTTACTAATCCCCTTTGCGCGTCTAAATGTCGTCTAAGTTTACTTATGAAATTTGACTGACACATGCACACACTTATAGGATAATATATATATATATATATATATTATATATATATATATATATATATTATATATATATATATATATATATATATATATATATATACACACACAGTTGGACTTAATCCTTTTGTAAACTTCTTAAATTGTACCCATGTTTATGTTCGTTTGGGAAGGTTACTAGTTCTCCAGGTGTGTTGGATTCTAGGTACTAAATCTCCTTATAATCCCTATCTGTCACTTATATGCGATCCTTCCTTTCTCACGTATGTCAGTCAGCCTGCTAAGTAAAGGACGTTGAGTCGAAAGATCTTGCAGCTACTCCAGTGTTTCACTTTCCTTCGCGGCTTTTATACCTTTATTTATGCATTTATCACGTTCCAAACTTTCGTAATTCAATTATACATGTATGAGTGTGTATGTGTGTGTAGGTGTGTCAATGGAATAGCCACGATGCTCTCTTAACTTTTCAAAATTCCTCGCTCTTTCTTGGATACGCCTGTCACTACGGAGCCACGTTAATTTCAAAACCTTCAAAATAAATTCAGGATCTGTATATTGCTGTAGTCGCAACATCAAAGAGATATGAAATATGTTGCATCGTGTGCGAAAGCGACTCGGTAACGATCGCAAAGTAAAAAACACACAGTTAAAATAACTATCGGGTTCAGAAAAGGAAACGCTCACGAGCAACACTTACTATTCTATACAAATTTAAGGAAGAACATAACAGGTGAGAAAGGGACTATACATCCTCTTAATAGACACCGTTCACGGGTTAGCGTATTTCTCATCATCAATTACGTTTTATTAGTTGTCAGACTGCAGGTGATGAGTCCATATCGCTTTGGTTGGTAACACACACACACACACACACACCTACCACCTTAAACCCCGCTTAGAGGGCAGTGAACTAGGCTGCACTTGTCGGTGTACTAAAGTTTTTTTTTTTCGGGATATTCCCTTGATAACAGTATTGAGTCAAAAGACGTTTCTACCAACAACCTAATGCATATCTGATTACACCCATTCCCGTCGCTGGTTAAGTTCTTACTATCTATACTCTGTTTTTTTCCATCTGTCCACCCGCCTGTGGTGCTTGCGTATGGTAACACTGCGTCCCGGGCTTTAGATAGTTACGCTATGTGTAAGTTTTAGGTAAATAAAAGGATATCTAGGTGTACATTTGCAACTGAAAAGTGTTTTAATAATTTACTGTATGCGAATTACACCGTTAATACTAGAAATAGGATACTGTTATTGTTGAATGTAAGCTAAATGCAACTATCTAAAGCCCGGGACGCAATGTTACCATACGCAAACACCACAAGCGGGTGGACAGATGGAAAAAAACCGAGTATAGTCATCCACTTCTTACGGGGATCCGAAGAGAAAAAAAAATTCTTCGGTCTCATTTCCTATATACCCTTTAACGTTAGAATCAAAGGCATATAATAACAATGGAAAGTGGAGACAGGATGCCAAAAATTCTTATATTCAATTGGACTGTATAAGACAAACAGGAATTTGAGCAATGCTGGGAAATAGTTAGAATATGTAAACCCAAACCCTGATCGTCAAAGAAAAAAAATATGCAATAAAAATATTTCTGCAACGAAATTCATACTTCAGAAATGTTTCCTCTCCGGCAAGTCGTCATGAATTACAACTCCAACTTCTAGCCCTGGAGAGAGAGAGAGAGAGAAAAGTGTACGCCGTATCGGGAATGTACTTTGATAGCTAAAAGAAAAGAATCGCTATCTTTCGAAAACATTCGGTGTAGCAGAGAATCGCAAAAGAAACATATTCTCTCTCTCTCTCTCTCTCTCTCTCTCTCTCTCTCTATCTCTGCTCTCTGCTCGCTCTCTCTCTCTCTCTCTCTCTCTCCATGTCTTCACTGAGGTTTCGCTCCATCCGCTAAAATGAACAGTTTGCGGAAACATTTCTCTGATGCCAGATTCGAAGATACCGTCCCCCCCCACCCCCCAAACCACCGCCAAAATAAATAAACAAATAAATAAAATAATCATAGCTTCACTCGGTCACCTGAGCCACCTACAGGATGCAACAGTTAATCAGTAATTCCCCTACCTATGAAACGGACTGGAAAAGTAATTATTTTGCCCAAGCTACACCACACATCACGGAAATAAAATAAAATTAATAAAAATAAAAAAATAAAGATAACACTATAAAATTCAGCATCAGGACCTTCAATCACGAACAGATGTTTTCTGAAAGCCACGAATACTGCATCTCGCAACTCTTCACAAACTGCACGCCTGAGAGGACTTTCCATTTCAGGATGGTTAAAATTGTCCAAATTTACCGCGGACTTCAAATGAAATAAAATTAAACCATAAAGGTTCCCCCGATTCATGCATAAAGGCTTCTCGGAATAAAAGTCGACTTTTTGCGCGGACCAGCAGTCATGTTCAGCCACCGTGACATAAAAGACCATAAGGGTTTGTAAACAAATAGTTTTAATCTCGTCGGAAACATAATTACTCGGATTAATCTTGGCCTAATCGAAAGCCCAACGAAAATACGACTTCCTGATTTACCCAAGCGTATTGACTAAACTCGTATCATTTATTTCTAAACGATAAGAGTTTCATGGACTGCGGCTTACTCGCCTACCGAAGCATATTTGCTTAACTGTGTAACTAGCTGAAACAGCAGTTAGTTCCACTTCATAATTTCGTTATCTTGACATCAATCGTGTTATAAAGGCTCTAAAAAAAAGGTTAGCGTGTTCCTGATGGATCACATCGTTTACCGACACATGCACACAAATATACATACCCATTATGGCGAGTTGAAATTTATTTCTGTGAAAGGGAGAAGTCGAATGTTTGTTTGTATGGTGTTATTATGTAGCATGGAACCAGTGGTTATTCAGCAACAGGACCAACGGCTTTACGTGACTTCCGAACCACGTCGAGAGTGTACTTCTATCACCAGAGGACACAGAAATCGAATGAAATGTTGGCAATTCGAGCACTGAAGGGTCGGGGAGTTGGGTCATGTCGCTGGTATGTTGGGCGCTGGGCATTTGCTAGGGAATACCCGTAAGTGGTTGGTATATTTCGGCTCCAACGCCTTTTGTGACCTTTGCGTCCCAACTGCTAATGCCCGGGATTCACACTCGAAAGACCAGGGTTCGGTTCCTGGCGAGTCAGAAATTTACTTCTGTGAAACACGTTTCCATGTGTTCATTACAATATATATATATATATATATATATATAATATATATATATATATATATATATATATATCTATAATTTTTACAATACTAAAAAGTATGTTAAAATAAGCTAATAATTATAAGAAATCTAGCTTTGTAACATAAGAGTCATTAAGCTAAAAGAAAATAAAGACTACAAAGCGACTTTATATATATATATATATATATATATATATATATATATATATATATATATATATATAATAGTATGTGTGTGTGTGTGTGTGTGTAATATATATATATATATATATATATATATATATATATAATATATATATATATATATATATAAAACTTGGTAGGTTTCGACCAATCAACCCCCATAGTACCATAATTTGGTCGCAGTTGGAACAGAACTACTAAAACAACCGAGCAGCATTGAAGCCTACAACAGAAATGGTAATACTAGATTTAATTAAAAACTTAGTAATCCATGATAGATGGTATAGTATGAGAAGATCTGAATGCAAAGGAACATCATAATTTTCAAAAAAATGTTCTGAGCCATGCACACACAGCAAGCTCACTGCGCGATGGTGCCATATCAATATTATCTAGAATAAGAAAGTAAATATAAATAAAGTTCCAACCCAATAATCTGATGTTTGTAAGCGGTTACAGACAAAACTAAGAAACGATATCTAAAATATGGGTACTAAAAAAAATTTCTTCGAGAAAGGCAATCCTCCAAAAATCCTGGAAGACTTTTTTTAAGTACAGTTATCAAACGTCTGAGCCACGAAGATAGGCCGGATTTGTATCTCAAAAGTAAATAATCCTAGTGAATGACACTTCAAATTTTTAAACAAGTTAAAGGAATACTGTCAGCTTCGTTATCCTCAATGTTCACCTTGCACTAATACTAATATTCATATTTCTAATTAAAAGATTTTCAATCAAAGGTTTACAATCTGGAGATAGGACCGACTTATATAATGTAGCATCATATGTATGAGCAACCAACTTCTTTTTTATGCTAAACTATAGTCAGTGTGTTCTACTATGTATATTATTATTAATATATAAATAATAGTGGACAGTGAACCAGGAACACTATCATGGACCACTAAATGTATCATTTTAAATTTGCCGGACCACTAGTACGAATTTGAAGCAAAAACGTAAATGCATTTATTTGACATGCATTTTATGGATGCTACATTAGGATAAATTCATATTTGCAATGTTTAATTTATTGCATTTACTAATGTTGTTACTTTATGCTGAATTGTTTCTGCTAAATGCTAGATCCAAATTTTTAGTACTAAATCGCCCTAAAATGCTAAATCTAGCATTGAAAATGCTAAATTGACAACACTGGGCTCCCTGTCTTCTGTGCAATTTGTATCAGGGTTGCCTGAAGAGGATTAAGAAAACATAAAAATTTAAATAATGTCCCAATTTTTCTGTGGACCATCAAAATTTATTCATGGACCACCAGTGGGCCGTGGACCAGCGGTTGGCGACCGCTGATCTAGCCAACACTTCAGATTAGTACACTCCTGCTATAGCTGCAGTACCAACCGACAACTGTCTTAGTTTGGGAGTTAGGGCTTAATTAATAATTACCACAAGCAAAAGCAACGCTTAAATTGAAGTCCATTCTTGCGAACCTCATAACTAAAATCCAGGAATTTCTGTACAACACCGGCAATACACGCAAGCACTCTAAGCTTACCTTGGGCCTTGTGAAAGTCAAACTCAGCTAAAATAAAAACGTAATTCAATTTACCATAAGCATTCCCGACGTATTACCAACTGCCGTTAAAAAAAAGGCAGGTAACAAAACTAACTAAGAGGCAATTAGCAGGGCTTTTAAGCTACCTCCCTCTCCCACATTTAGCTACTGGAGTAACGTTACCAATTCTATGACCTACCGAAAATATAAATCAATAAATAAATAAAAAAAAAAACTCATTCTAGTGTGTGGTAAAATAACGGACAAGTCGTGAGCTACGTATTAACGGTCTTTAGAAAAATAGGCTCAGGAAAACTACCGTTTGAGTCTTCATCGCCATCGCATATAAAAAAATAAACAATAATGCCAACGGACCGAAAACCCAATACAGTTACACCCCAACATACATACACGCGTAAATGTGTGAACATTTTACATGTGTATGTATACACACACACACACAAATATATATATATATATATATATATATATATATATATATATAATATATATATATATATATATACATACATACATGAAGAGAAATTATTTAGTGTTACATGTACAGAAACCTAAATCTAAACTCCGACGATATGACAATATCAAAATATAAAAACACAACGATAAAATACCTTACCTCACCACCATAATTCCAACTCACTGGCATTCAATAAAACAATGCGGCAACATACCTGAAAATGAAATATTAAAACCAATTAGTTCCTTAATGGAATCTCTATAAATCTGACTGTCACACTCACTCTTTATTGAAAAAGTTCTATTAATTTAATGTAATAAATACGCCAAACAGAAACTGCACATAGCCGTTCCCGTTTCAATGCAAAAATAACTTTTATGCAAAAACAGCAGGCAAACAGAACCAGCAACAGCACGAGGTAAAATGTCCCCAAATCCATTAACATACACAACGCGCCCAGGAACAAATTCGCTTCATAAATTTGTCCTCGCACCGGCGGCTCTTCCCTGCGCTTTGAAGGTCGCAGTTCCGACGGGAGAGGAGTGATGGTTATACAATAATAAGAAATCGAACGAATTTTCATCTGTTCAGCGTTTTGGCCATTAAGGCTCCATTATCGTCCATTGGCCTCATATCCGACCATTTCCGGAGCTTTCCACCGCAGCTGTTTCCACGGGTGCATTTGAATTTGGCGCCTGATCTGCTGACCAATCCATTGTCTTCCCCCCTCTTCCTGCGAGCTTGATTCTGGCGCGAAATCAGCTGACCAATCATCTGCCTCCCTCTCCATCACGTCGGGCGTTTTTGGCGCCAAAACCGCTGACAAATCATATCTCGAAGTCGTGTTGATGTCTGTTTTTGAGTGGCTATTTCTCGATTAATGGCCGACCCTTGAAAGGAATCGATGACTATGATAACTTACGAGAGGTAATTAGATTCCATTTTTTCCGACAACCATTGTTAATAAATGATATACAGAAAGATACCTTTATTCAGCAAAGAATAACAAATGGACAACATACCATAAACTTACAGTGTAGGCTAAATGTGTTTTATTAATATTGTATTTATATTATTATCACTACATCAAATTACAGTTTCGTTTCATAACCGTCCTTCGATTTCCGCACTGAAAACCGTTGACGTCATGATTATATTGCTTTATTCGTTGCAATATTCAACTATCAAATACTTGGAATAACATCAAAAGCAAAGGTATAACCTTTAATGTTGGCCTTTAAATCTGAACTCCCATATACAAACACAAAAGTTTGACAAAGTTGAAGACCGTTCCACTCGTTTAAGACTTTACCTTTCCAATTTAGTGGCATAATTGCAGCTTCCCTAACGTTCCTATATAAAAGTCCTCCTAAAATTTTGTGGAATACAAAACCTGCCGATGGTCCGCTGGTATAGTGGTCAGCGTTGTGGAGCGCCACTCGGATGTCGCGGATTCACGCTTCCCAAGGCCGATGAAAAATCACTGGCTCTGTATCATATCAGTAAATGCTTTAGTGTGGGATCCGCAGTGGGAGGTTGAAATCGACAATCTTCGGAAGCTTGAATTTCTAGTCAAAAGGTCCCTTTGGTGTGCTTGTTCCATGTGAATAGGTTTCATCTAATGAAATAATAATAATAATACAGTCTCCTGTCATAAAAACGTACGACAGCCAAGGTTCATCCAGCAGTCTGTCCCGATTTAGGTCTCGATGAATTTTTAGCGTAGTTACAAAGGGGGTCTAAAATCCATGTGGCGAAATGTTGAAGTCAATTCCGTTAGAATTAAAAACTGGCGATTCCACAATAAACCATATTTCAACTTGAATTTGCAGATACTTTCCTAATTTTTTAAAAATTTTATTTTTGCCTCATACTAAGTAAAGAGTTTTATCGCAACCTTAGCCATTCAATTCTTTTAATTTGTTTTAAAATGAATGTATTTTCTTGAGGGTCTAAACCCTCTCAGATAATAATGACCTCCACCAAACATCAAAACGCATCAATCAAATCCAGCGACCTCAAATTCCATTTCAAATAGAGAAAATGACTTCATAAATTCTGATAATTAAATATATGACCAGCTACATTTTCACTGCAATGGAGGACAG
>NC_061091.1:11512795-11587795 GCF_015104395.2 Macrobrachium nipponense | reverse complement strand
TCAGAATCAGAACTTGCAGAAGTAGGCTATCATGGCCATGTTAGAATTCCTCCTTGTGATTCCTATTTCACTCTTGTATTTTCTCCCATTTAAAAGAGCCCGGTCTCCCATTGTGGTCCACACATAATTGTAAAATACGAGTATCTTGATAGACCTCGTTTGTTTGTTCCCGAAACGAAGGCCGGATTCCGGAATCGTCGAAAAAAAAAGACAAGAGTTATACGTCTGTACCAAACAAACTACTACTATGAACTACTGAAGCAACGCCTGAATTCAGAGTTTACGACGTCTTCCCGAATTGGTGAAATTGTAAACAAAAGAACCAGTCAGACTTCTCAATGGCTGTTTACCTACATACTCCCCAGTGAAAAAAAAAAAAAAACGTTCCATATACAAAAGCCATTCTTACCCTCAATGCACTGCGACAAAATCTGAGTAGAATTTTATATAAACAGAAAAATTTTGAAAAGTCCAAGTAGGTAAATATCTCTGTAATGTTACATTTGCGATATAATTTAGCATGAGTTTTATACTGAGCATGTAAAACTCTAGTTATGGTAATATATAAATTAAAATAATACCTCAGATTTTGACAGTTCTTCTGGTGCTCACAGGAGCCCTACTAACATTATCACGCACTATTTAAAACCCAGGGTTCCTCATTCCTTTTCAACTTTATCTCATCTACATATGCAATTTCCATAATTTTTTCAATGGTATCATTTCTAACTCAAGCTTGCCTTCTGACTCCAGATATTCTTCCTAAAGCTTTATATTCACATCAACAAGATTTTTAGATAACTACATACTAGTTTCTCTGTCATACCATGATTCAATTTCAAGGCTGGATAGTAATGCAGATGGTCCTGGACGTGTGTATAGTCTTACTTTTGTATACAATTTCAATCTATCTGGTTTCCAAATCTTATTTAACCTACTCATTGCCTGATCTGCCATTTTTAGATTTAAGCTGAATTCTGGCGACATTTTATCTTTAGAAAAAGTCGTCCTGGAGAGGCCCCATGCTTGTCATGTTTAATTCGCTTCGCAAAACATTTGCTCTTGTTTTTTTTTCATTCTTTTCATTAGTTATTTGAGAGTTAAAACGAACTTGTTCATCTTTTTATTTTAAAGACTACTTTCATGTTACGGATGCTTCTTTGTTTGTTAGAGGTGAAGTCTAATCAACGATTTTGCTCATATCTATCTATCTATCTATCTATCTATCTATCTATCTATCTATCTATCTATCTATCTATATATATATATATATATATATATATAATATATAATATTATATATTATTATAATATACACACACATATATAATAATAGGAGCCCATAAAGTTATAGCTATATTTCAGAGACACTCCATCTCCCTCAACATCCAAGAAATTTTTATGGGCTCCTTTTATTAGATGGATTTCTATTTAAACAGAGTATATTTTTCAGTCATCTATCTATCTATCTATTATTAATTATTATTATCTATATATATAATGTATTATATATAAAATATAATATATATATATATATATATATAATATATATATATATATATATATCTCTCTCTTCTCTCTTCTCTCTCTCCTTTCCTCTCTCTCTCTCTCTCTCTTGGACCCACAAGTAGAACACTCGTACCAAAACAGCCTTGGCTGTCCATCTATCTGTTTGTATTCACTGTCATCTCTACACTCCTTCATTATTATTCATCCTTTGCTAGTATTTTGAGATGAGCCTCTAAGCCTAAGCTCTGCCTTTAGGAATGGTCAAACTATTTATGTCGCAAACACACACACACACACACCCACACACACACATATACACCAACAACCACACATACATTATTACAATACATACAATATATAATATATATATATATATATTATATTATATATATATAAATATATATATATATATATAAATATAAAATGTTTATATACACTGTGTATACACAATGCCATACAAATGCACTAAGGAAGGAACTCGCACAAACACTCCCTCGGCGGAATCTCATTACAAATTCAGCACATGGCCTGCCGGTGCTCCTTCAAGCTTACCAAGATGGTCCTGTCTACTTTTTACTTTCCAATTTAGTTGACATTCTCGCCATCTACCCTGACCTCCTTATAAGATGGAATGGGAAGTTACCACACAGGAGAGAGAGAGAGAGAGAGAAGAGAGAGAGAGAGAGAGAGAGAGAGAGAATAAAATGTCAATGATCACACTTGGAACGCACATACCCGAATTTCATACGATTTCCTAAGGATACTCGAACTGAAACTGATTTAGTAAGATTTATTGTTCAACTACCCAAGAAGGTAAACAAACAATCAGTTATATTTTCAAGATAGAAGACGTCTTGTACCATTGCTTCTCACAGTTGAGTGCTAAGGAAATTCTCAGGTAAAGGAAAACGTTGACAATATCTTCCTGATTTGATTTCTTCTCCCACTGAAAAAGCCTGAATTTCTATGATATAGAAGTATTTTTATTTTGTAAAATAAGAATTCAAATACTTCATTATTCCTACCATTCATCACCATAACCTGCATTACTACTGTTGTCATTGAACATCACCATTCCCTCCTCATTGTAATCATTATCTTCACCCTCAAAAAACAGGAGCATCACTGGGAAATTAATATTTCCCTTACAATGAAGCGTTACTGGAAACTGTAGAATTATTTGCAATTTAAATAAAAATAGAAGGATGAAAAACATAATAATAGCTTTTAGTTTTCTGAAAAGAGAACTATTTTGCCGGCTTCGTCTGTCCATCTGCACTTTTTTTCTGTCCGCCCTCAGATCTTCAAGACTACTGAGGCTAAAGGGCTGCAAATTGGTATGTTGATCATCCACCCTCCATCATCAAACATACCAAATTTCAGCCCTCTAGTCTCAGTAGTTTTGATTTTATTTAAGGTTAAAGTTAGCCCGAATCGTGCTTCTGGCAACTATATAGGACAGGCCACTACCCGGCCATGGTTAAAGTTTCATGGGCGCCGGCTCATACAACATTATATCATCGAGAAATAGATCTATTTTCGGTTGCTTTGATTATATGCTGTGGCGCTTTACGTTTAAGATTACTAGAATACAATATACAGGCATTTACACATTCTATAAAAGTTAAGTGTATCTTAGTTTTACCAGACCACTGAGGTGATTAACAGCTCTTCTTGGACTGGCCCGAAGGATCTAATATTTTTACGTGGCTAGGAACCAATTGGTTACTTAACAACGGACCTACACCTTATTGTGGGATCCGAACCACATCGAGAAATGAATTTATAGTTATCACCAGAAATGAATTCCTGATTCCGAGTTGGCTGAGCGGAGAATCGAACCCGGACCCTGAGATCGGTAGTCGAGCACGTAACCGATTCGTCCAAAGAGGAACTTAAAAGTTGCATAAAAGCAAAAAATAGGAATGGGGAAAAATCGTCCAAACAAGTAATATAAATATTATTGTGAATCTGATACTGAACAAACATAAAAACTGACCACTCCAAAAATACCTGAATTATTAAATGTTATCCTCTACGCTGTAGGAGTGTAACAGATTTAGTTTGGTCTTGAATTATGATGTTTTAACCTTAATATTTAATGAGATAATATTTCGTTCAACTTTACCAATGAAGTACCAGTCAGTCGAAAAATAAGCAAAACTTTTTTTTTTCGAATTATGAGTTTACATAAAGGATTGTTTTTTTTTTATTTAGACATTTTTTTTACGAAGTTCGACTCGAAAGTCCTCAATTAATATTTACCAGCAGCTAACTATCACAGGAAAAAGCACGGTTCAAAATGATTTCGACGACAACAGCATTCCAGCACTCTTTCGTGAAATTTGAACGGGGGAATTACACCAAAGGAAGAGTTGGAGAATCAGTTACACAATTGTTCGTCCTTTTTCCGTAATCCTAGGAGCAATAATTCCCCTTTTTTTGGCAACGAGCGGCAACAAAATGAGGCAATTAATCATGACCATTTCACATCGGGCAGTGCTCATCAAATGAGGTGTTTAATTATACATGTAATTTGCCACTTGCGATTGGAATTAGCGCCGATATTACTTTTTCCCCCGCGATCGCGTTTCCCCTCAGATTTCCCCCTCCGGCCTCAATAGCCATCAATAACTCGACCTACGAACGGGTTTCATCGATGAACCAACGGCCACGCAATAACCATCAATTTGATTCTATTGTCAATAACAAATCATCGTCGATGGGTACCCGGACGGCCGTCGCAAATGCACTTATCCACCGGAGTTATTACGAGGCAGTTCTCTCCCCGCCCCCCACTCCCCCCCCCCCCACTCAAAGGAATTCAGGCGGTTTTTTCAATGGAGAAGAGATGCAATCAGAAAGTTATTGAATTCCCTTAGCCCATATCTAAAAAGAGCAATGGCATAAGACGTCTTTCATCTCGAAAATATAACTGATTATTCACGTTCTTGGGTAGTTGATCAATAAATCTTACTATACGAGTTTCAGCTCGAGTAGGTTTAGGAAATCGTATGAAATTCGGGTATGCTTTCCAAGTGTGATTATTGATTTTTTTTTCTCTCCTGTGTGGTAACTTCCTATTCCATTTTAAGGAGGTCAGGTTAGATGGCGATAATGTCAGCTAAATTGCAACGTAAAACCTTGTTCACTATCTTTGAGAACCAACAAATTATTTACATTGGAGTCTTCGGGGGGAACTGAATCGCATTCAGCTTAAAGTAATCTTTTAACTTATTTAAGGCCAAAAAGAGCATCACAAAGCAAACCTTGGTACTTTTCACTAAATCAACACGAGATTTCCCTAAAAAAATCGGATCATTAGTACGGATACTATTCAGGAAAAATATAAATGAATTTTAACTGCAAATTATTGGACAACACTTCTCATTCAATTTTATCGAAACCTAATATCCATAAATAATAATATAAAAACTTAAAATTTATTTTCTAATATAAAATATTATACATTCACATTTCAAAAAAAAAAATTATTCCAAGTAGTCAGTTAAGTAATTCCCTGATTTTAACTAACTCACTTGAAGTTCAGCCACTTAAATTTAAAAACAATGATTTATTGAGTCTAAGAGTATATCTTTTATTTCTGATCTGTGAATACTCTGCCTCCAATGACTGAAGTACATAAAAATAAGGCACATAAGCTAGAAAATATGACACATTCTTTAGAACTATAACGTAAAGAAAAAACGAAAGATAGATGATTTTTCCCATTTTTGTTGCTGACAGCATATCACACCCACTGAGAGGACTCAAACGTTTGTAGACTGTCCCAAACACCCACAACAGAATAACTGAGAATGTCGTCTTAGGACTCCTTAGGAAAATATCCTCCATGTACAGCACAAAAAGTCCAGCACTCTCTAGCGCTACAGGTAGTAATGGTCACAAAGAAAAGAGCCAAAACAATATACGGTTTCGTTAAATAACAACACAGACAGTAGATTTTCCCTTTTCTTCTACATAACCAAGAAAAGATACCTACTGTATTATGATGGTTGGAGAGTATGAAATTATATCTATATATATATATTATCATATATATATATATATATACATATATATATATAATATATATAGTACACCCACACACACATATATATATATATATATATATATAGATATATATATGAATAAACACAACACACAACAACACACACACACACACACACATATATATATATATATATATATATATATATATATATATATATATATAAATCGTAACATATATACATTCACACACACACGCTTTACCTCAGTGTTTGTTTCTAGTGAAACACACACATGCTACAACCGTTTACACTTACAGAGCTTTTCTCCAAAACATAAAATGAGCGAGAATTTTCTACCAACTTTTTCTATATTTTTTCGCAAGCAAGGATGAGGGGGATAGCTTTAAAAATTGAGGAGGGGGAGGAGAGGATTAGGAGGAGGAGGGGAGGAGGAGGAGGAGGAGGAGGAGAGGGGAGCGGAGGGGGGGGGAGGGAAAGAGAGGGAGTTTACGGCTACAAAACTCGACAAAGGCTTTCCAAGTATAATCCCGTCCAAATGCGCCAGTGCGAAACACAATGACATTTGATTCTAATCCTAAGAGAGCAGGAACGGCAGTAAAATGTGGAGAGCTTTTCCCGTGGATTTATAGCTTCCCTCTCCCTCTCCCTCCCCCTCCCCCAGCACCACCACCCCCTTTTTACCTTCCCTCCCCACAGGGCCGCCTCATTGAAATTCAATTTGTTTTCGCCCTGAAGCGACTACAGTATTAAGTTTCTTGAGCCTGTACCTGTCAATCACATAAAGGGTTCTTTATTTAACTCTTAGGCCTCTACCTTTCTTGTTTTATTCGGAGTCACTCCTCTCCGAACTCCTCTTCCTGATACTCCATTCACATCGGCAAATGGATACCCATGCAGTTTCCACCTTACCCATTTAACATCAAAGTTACTGGTTCGCATACGAGGGATTAAGTTGCTCTGCATCTTTCGCCTTTAGTATAAAGCCATAAAGGAACGCAAACAGAGACTGAAACACACACACAACATCAGTTATACACTTGCCAAGTACATTCTGCAAGACATTTTTGTAGGGTCATTCTCGTTCTGGATTTAATTTTCACTGTTTTGTAAAACACCTGTTATTTGGCACATGTTCTGATACATGAGCGGAGTTAGAATCTAGACATACTGTCCAGTTTCAGTTCTCTTCCAAGAGGAGGTATAATATGTATGAACAGACTTTGCCAACCGTGATTACGACTCATGAGAATCACAAAGAACGCTATACACGATATACAGTAAAAGTTGCGTCGAAGTTTCTTCGGCGCAATTTAGTTTTCTGTACAGCGTACAATGCTATATGAAACTCTCAGCCACGTCCATAAAACTCTCAGCCGCAGTACATGAAGCTTTCAACCACGGCTCGGTGATAGCCTATGTTATTGGCACCCATAGAGGGATGGCAGACGCACGATCATGGCTCACTTTAACCTTGAAAAAAAAAACTACTAGGGGAAAGCAACTGGTATGTGATGACTGGAAGGGCGGTGATCAACATACCAATTTGCAGCCCTCTAGCCTCAGTCGTTTTTAAGATCTGAGGGCGGACAGAAAAAAGTGCGCACGGACAGCTCAATAGTTTTCTTTTACAGAAAACTATAAGGAAAGGAAACAGGACAACGTAAGCACTTTAGGTGAACGGATTGCTGATAAAGCCTTTGAAAGTCCCTGGAACAGAAAGAAGCTCAAGAAATTAGTGTGGAAAGATCCATTCCTTTAGTCAGCATGAATGAATATAACGTAGGCTGCTTACTTGCTTTTCGCTGAAGCGTCGATCCACTTTTAGAGAAAATGGTTTACTGTTTGCAAGCCGCGCGGGGGTGCCGCCCACAAACACACGCACACGTAGATACACACACACACACACACACACCACACACACACACACACACACACACACACATATATATATATATATATATATATATAATATATATATATATATATATCTATATATATATTTATATTTGGACGGCATTTTTTATCATGACTTTAGCAGACATCGGTAACCACTTACAGTGACCAGTTTCGTGGACAGTAGGGCAGGCGTTTTCAGCGGACCAAGCAAACTTGAGGCAAGGGCTGCACCACTCGGCCACTGCGCCCACTTGGGCTGAAAAAGTATCTGTCATAGTACTGTATTTGTATATCAAACCAAGAAAGAACGTTAAAGATTATGTTGGTTTAATCATAATGGGAACCACATCAACAAATGCATGAATGGCACAGGCGCATCAAGTCTCGCGTTTGCACAGAATACGAATTGAATGCCCCTCCTTCTCTCTCTCTCCTCTCTCTCTCTCTCTCTCTCTCTCTCTCTCTCTCAGTGTTCCTGAGAGATATCCCAAATAAGGTGATTACCATGATGGCCGGTCTTTAGAGGGGTCAGAGATCCATTCAAGCGGACAAAATAGCGACGTGGCGAAGACGCCTCCGAATTATTGATGACTCGACCTTTGCCCCTCCCCTCCCCTTCTCCTCATCCCCACCCTCTCTCCTGCCTCCTCTGCCCCCTCCGGCAAATGCGCCATCACTTAGCGAGATGTAACGGAATAGATGGATCGTCGGATGCGGTCAGACGACCATCCTCGTTTTTATCCCTTTCTTATTGAGGCGTTTTCGTGTTTTTATTGCTCCCTTCGATTTATGAGGTCTGTTTCGGAGGAACTTTGGACCCTTCATTTGCTGTGATTTATTTAATCATCTATTGTTTGTGAGTACACCTCTGTTATTCAACAGATAACTGCTATGACGAATTAAAAAAACCAATTCAATTTAATCTTCATTTCAACTTTTATCAAATAATGTCTTTCATGAGGAATATCTCAGTCTAGCAGTGTTCTGTTTCATCGCACCGGCAAGACTGACACGTTGGCTTCTCAAAGGAAACTTCTCAGCAGAATCAATTATTTCTAGTAAATCACTTGGTAAGATCAATCCTACTAAAAACTGCACTGCACTGATATTATCATTCCAGCATCACTGATCGTCTTATAACCCATTTCGTTGAGTATTTTAAATAGCTTTCTGCGAAAAGGCCTATTAACATTTTGCTCGAACTAAAACTAACTTTCGTACCATTTTTATTAGGAGCATCAACAAGATGACCGTACGAAGTGCTCTCTCCAAGTCACAACCAGATACCATTCTCCTCCTCTGTCATAATTAAATACCTGTCTTCAACATCATGTTTCTCAGTTTTCCTGTCATTAATTGCTACATTCCCTGTTTCATTATTGCAATACAGAAACTACTTACAATACAGTGACTAAAGACCTATAAATTGCACGAGAACGATCAAATGCTTCCAGGAATTTTTAAGGCCAATATCACTTGACTGGTGATATTGCCTAATAACAATATTGTACACAAGTGACAAAAAATACAATTCTATATGTCAACAGGAATTCCTGATTGGCTAAATTATTTACATATCACCCTATCTTCCAAACTATTGGCTAATATTTGTTTTATATTGGTTTTGGTCTTCTGCTACTTCGCATCATAGCTCGGTGCCAACTATTACCAATTTTTGCAAAACAAAACACTAAGTGTGGGAAGTAATCACTAACAACTAATTCCCCGTAGGGAGGGTAGTGCCATCAGTGCACAGGACGCGGTGCACTGTAGGCATTACTTGAGGTCCTTTGCAGCGTCCCCTCGGCCCCCAGCTGCAACCCTTTTCATTCATTTTATAGTACCTCCATTCGTATTCTCTTTCTAACATCTTACTTTCCACCCTCTCTAACAAAGTTTTCCTCCTGTTACACCTTTCAAACCTTTTACTGTCAACTTCCCTTTCAGCTCTGAATGAGCTCATAGGTCCCAGTGCTTGGCCTTTTGGCCTAAATTCTATATTCCATTTATTCCAACAACTAATTTTCCTTACCGGAATGCATTACATAACTCGAGTTACATTCCACAGTATTTCATAAAACCAATATGCTATTTATTACCGGAACCAATCTCAAATGTCACAGACTAAAAATTCTCCTCATATACCACCTTGACATTTTATATAAAAACATTTACTCTCGTTTTACAAGCCTAAAATTTTTTACTTCACAGATAGCATACGGAATTGAATGACAAAAAAAAATGGGTTATCACATTCACATAAACTGTAATTTTAAAAGCTGGACACTTGATTCTTTCCCAAACTTGTTGTATGTATTAAGGGTAATTAAGGATGTTTCCATGAATATTTTCAAACACATTAGTTAAACGGTTTGTGAGTTATTACGATTTTAAAGATTTTTCTTAACATTTTCCAAGCCTCAATAAAATCCTTCAAATTTATTTACATAAAATTTTTTCTTCCGCCATTTATACTATTTCCCATTATCTTTCATTTCTCATTGATATTTTTTTATATTGGCGATATTAATAGCGTTATTGTTGATTTAAAAATATGTATATATATTTGTTAACCCCTTCTTAAGTAAATTGACCGAAGGCTAAAGTAACTTAAGTCCGTATTTTGTCAGGCCTGAAAGAAAACAAACAAACGATCGAAGAAGAACAATGTTTGGGACAGTAATTACCCCGCATCTATATTAAGAGAGAGGAGATAAGTTCCCCCGACTGCATTCCATAAGTTTTTAGTAGAAGGAAAAGGACAATCCACAAACAGCTGAACTTGCTTAAAAAAAAAAAATCTCATAAATTATTCAAGCATACATAACATTTTATGCCATAATAGGTGAAGCTTTCACGAATCTACCAAATGCCCAAATTAAAACTATCGACAACTTGTGATGAAAACCGTTCTCGAAATTTGCCAAACGACAAGAGTGTGGCAATAGCATTAGTAATAAATAAATAAATAAATAAATAAATAAAATAGAAGTGAATTGTGCGCCGAGGTTTCTTCGGCGCAATCGAATTTATTGTACAGCGTATAATGTTGTATGAAACTCGCAGCCGCGGACCATGAAACTTTCAACCACGGCCCGGTGGTGGACTGTGTTGTTGGCATCCATAGCGGGGTGCCAGACGCACGATCGTGGCTAACTTTAACTTTAAATAAAATAAAAACTAATGAGGCTAGGGGGCTGCATTTTGGTATGTTTGATGATTGGAAGGTGGATGATCAACATATCAATTTGCAGCCCTCTAGCCTCAGTAGTTTTTAAGATCTGAGGGCGGAGAGATTAAAAGTGCGACTGGAATGACAAATGGCCATCTCAATAGTTTTCTTTAACAGAAAACTCAAAAGACTAAAGTATGTTTACTACACAGCTGGCATTTCGAAAGGCAAAGTTAAAGGAGTTCCTTACTTCAGGATCTTCTAATGTCAAATGAGTTAAGTTTCCAAAAACCTAACCGTTTCCCATCTCCGTATCATGAGAGTAACAGAATCTCGCAAATATAGACAAGAAATTGTACACTACAATTATAACTATTCGTAACGTTCATACAGTCTCAAAAATACCAACTGATTAATTCATGAAAAATAGTGGGTTGTGGCTAAATGGCTCAAAAAATACATTTCTAATCATTTAACCTTCTCTGCACCTCATTCGGCGGGTGTGTGTCGACTATACTGTTCTAATCAAAACAATGTTGCGCAAATATAATTACTCTCCGCTGCGTGATAATACGATTAACATAATCTTATCATCTGAATCATTTTTGCGTCTGCTTTTAAAAGGCTTTTCCTTCCACCAACCCAGGGAAACCGGGAATTCATAAACAAATTGGCATCGTAACAATTTTCATCAAAACCGCCTCTTATTTAAGGGCAGTCGACCCTTACTTCTAAAATATATTACTTGTTAATTTGGCTTACAAATAATAATAATAATAGACTTTAATCAAAACCAACCTGTTATTAAAGAGCAATCAACCTTTACTTCTATACAAATAATAATAGACTTTAATCAAAACCGCCTGTTATTAAAAAACAATCAACCTTTCCTACTATACAAATAATAACAGAATTTAATCCAAACCGCCTGTTATTAAAGAGCAATCAACCTTTACTTCTATACAAATAATAACAGACTTTATTCAAAACCGCCTATTATTAAAGAGCAATCAACCTTTACTTCTATACAAATAATAACAGAATTTAATCAAAACCAACCTGTTATTAAAGCGCAGTCGACCTTTACTTCAAAGATATATTACTTGTTAATTTAGCTAACAAAAAATAAGATGTCGAAAAGAAATAGATGACTGGACCTCTCAGACAGCCCACTAAAAAACTATACTATAAACTGAGCGGCCCAAAAACCAATTACCATTAAATTTGTTTGTATACACTTATTCAAAATACCTTTTCAATTTCCTCATCGCAAAATATGATCATTCGTTTTTCCTGCGCTCTCTTCATTATCGGATTTACGTCTTCGGCCAACTGATTCATGATTATTACGGCCTGGTGTTTGGAGGGAATGGCCGGCCAGGGTTGCCTGCAGTTTGTAATTGGTGTCGCGTTGTGCCGGTTTCTATGAATCAAACAGTATCTTTACCTAGTAACATTAGTTCTGGTGTAGTATATGTATGTATGTATGTGTGTGTGTGTATATATATATATATATATATATCTATATATATATATACATATATATAATATATATATATATATATATATATATATATATATGTATATATATATATATATATCATATAGTACATACACACGTTACACCAGAGTTAATGATACAGGTAAAGATACTGTATTTTGTTTGATTCATAGAAACCGATGCAACACGGACACCAATTACAAACTGCAGGTTAATATATAATATATTATATATATATATATATATATATATTATTATATATATATATATATATGTGAGTGTGTGTGTGTGTGCGTGTATGTGTGTGTGTGTGCGTACATTAAATATGAGTGCGTGCGCGTGTGTGAGAAGGGGATTGAGACTTGTCATATGTAGTTTATAAAAATTAAAACAGCAATACACAGGAATGTTGTTGAAAGAAAAGGAAACCACAAAAAAAAAACTCCACAACCCTATAATATAGGAGCCCTTCTCATCAAAATAAGCGACATCCTCGCATAGAACCTAATCACTAGTTTCTAGTTACGAGGTCTGTTTTCTGCATTTCCTAAAAACTAACTCTTATCTTTGGCGGCATCCTGTTGACAGACAGGCAAACCGGAAGGCAAACTGACAAACTGAAATAAAAACACAGAGTGACAAACTTTCACAAAGGACAAACGTTGTTAGACTGCACATGAACAATCGTCATGGCATCTTTATAAAAATTAATGATGGCTTTTACATTACGCCAAGGAAGATTTTTGTAAAATACTATTGTCCTCTGACGGCAATTATCTCTGGTACGAATCTCTCGTGTGTGTGTGTGTGTGTGTGTGTGGCGAAGTCAAAACCCGTGATGTCACGTGAAAGTATTTCATCAGCGGAGTATAAATGTCAATGATCAAATCTCTGTATCTTTATTTGCTAGTAATGGTCAAGGTTAAACTTGACAGAACTGGGATTACGCAAAATCAACTTTTGTTGGGAAAATCATTGCATACTTATGATAAGAATCTAGGGAAGGAATCACTGACGTACAAACTCACAACTAGAATGGAAAGAACAGAACGACAGATGGACAGACACCCCGACAATCTCCTCTCCTGCAAATCAATACACGAAGATCTACCTTTGTCATAAGTTTCACTGGAACTCCTTCTGCCGTTTTGGAATTCTGATGACAGAGTAAGGGTGACAGACCCTCTAATAAAAACAGACAAGCGCATCGTCATCAGACGGGAGTTATCCCTTCTGCACGTCTACGAATGACGATCTAACCTTACATCAAATTTGACAGAGATCCGGTCAAACCTGTAGGAGTTGCAACAAAAAGGTGAACGTGACAGAAGTACTGGGGATAGACAGAAAGATCTGCCATCATGTTTTAATCTTTTTTTTGGGGGGAGAGGGGAAGAAGAAGAAGACAAAGAAGAAGAAGAAGAAGATAATGATCTACCTATGTACCAAGTCTGACTGAAATCCCTTCTACCATGTAGGAGTTGCAATGACAGAATGAGAAAGTGTCATAGACAGGATGATAGCCAGACAGAGGAACAAAAAGACAGCCAATATTTCTCTCACGGACATAACGCACGAAGTCTACCTTTGTATCAAATTTGATTGACATATGTGTAAGAGATGTTGCGATGAAAAGGCAAGCATGAGTGACACCCCGATGAACAAACGAACGGGGGCAAGCAAGCAGACAGACAGACAGACAAACGGACAAACGAAGGGAGAAACTATCGCCCTACGACTTTGCCGGTAGGGAATTAATAAACAAAATCCTCTTGCATCCCTGAACATTCATTCACCTGGGCGTAAATACCCGACCGAACCTTACGGAGGCGTCTAGTACCCGTCACCTTCGTGATAAATGACACTGGCAAAGTATCGATAGAACCTTCAGCCTTGAAGCCATCGCCATTGCCTCCAATTACCGTCCCATTTCCTCTACCTGTCCAAAGCTGACGGCCAAATAGAAGCGGGGTGGGGATTTGGTGGGGATTGGGGGGCGGGGAGGGCGGGGGTGGATGGGCGCTCCCCTGTTATTGAAACCTTAGCCACAGGATGTTTCAATTTCCTCTAGAAATGGAGTCCCAAGTGTTGTGCGTCGGGGCGGCTGAGGACGGGGAGGCCACACACACATTCGATATCTATTATATTCTATTCATCACGGAGATTGATTGTTTAAGTTATCTGGCGGAGAGACCGCCGGAGGGATTGGAGTTGTCTCTGGTTTCATGTAAAGTGTTTTCATCCATGCGAATGCTTCGGCTTTCTTGTTTCCGGTCCGTTGTAAATCAGCGCGATTTCTGAAACCTGTTTACTGATAAACAATCAATACAAAAACTGAGCATAATTAGCTCAATATTTCGCAAATAAACGCTTCGTGACTCATTTGTTTGTTTGTATGGTGTTTTTATGTTGCATGGAACCAGTGGTTATTCAGCAACTGGACCAACGGCTTTACGTGACTTCCGAACCACGTCGAGAGTGAACTTCTTTCACCAGTAATACAAATCTCTCACCCCTCAATGGAATGCCCGAGAATCGATACACGGCCACTGAGGTGGCAGGTCAAGACCATACCGATCACGCCACTGAGGCGCTATTTGTGTGTGTGTGTGTGTGTCTGAGAGAGAGAGAGAGAGAGAGAGAGAGACTGTTCTGAAGAGAGAGAGAGAGAGAGAAAGAGGAATACAGACTATCCGATTTCCATTTTTAAGAAGACACTGAAAATCAAAGGGGCATTTCTGACAATAAAATCCTCCTCTATGGATTTCCAAGAACAGCAATTCATCGGAACGTATAATAAATAAGATAAGGAGACAAAAGGGTTTCTCCTTCCATGGAGATGAAAGAAGAGTATTAAAATACTGAATGAGGGAATGGGTTTAAGTAAAAAAAAAAAAAAAAAAAAAAAAAAAAAAAATTCTACATGCTTCAATCATTTAGAAGGAAGTGGCAGACTTCACGAGGATACAGCTGTCGTCATGACCATCACAATTGCCAATTTGGATGACAAATCACTGTAAACCTTCTAAGCCTGGTTTTATTTCCCCGACATAAAGAGGATCAGGACAGTCTGTTCAAGAGCGCTTTTAAAAATGAATGAGCATTCTTTAGTTCAGCAAAGCAAACTTCCCATGTATAATATGCATATACAGGCATCACCTAAGGGCATCTCTCCCACTATATATTTCGCAAATGTAACTTCTTTTGTCATTCACTACTTGATAAGGGTGGGAGTCAGTCCACCGGAATATAGTCCTTGGCTTTAAACCAGAGTGCTTTAACGGGCCTTCTATACTAGAGACCTAGCCTATTTTAACAGAAGAGTTTATTTACACACACACACACACACACACACACACACACACACACACACACAACACACATATATATTATGTATGTATGTGTGTGTGTATATATTATTATAATTAAATAATATATATATATATATATTATATATATATATATATATATAGATATATATATATGTATAAGTGTCGAAAAAATTCAAAAGAAACACTACTTTTCTCTCCTCTCTAAACCCGAACAGCCAGGATCCTTAAATAAATAACTGGGATCAATATTAGGCACCGAATACTATCTGGAAGAACACAGCACGAGTCAAAAAAAAAAAAAAAAAAAAAAAAAAACAAAAAAAAAAAAAAAAAAAAAAAAAAAAAAAAAAAAACTCACTGTAATGAAATAAAAATGAATAAGCCGCACAGGAAACCCAGCCCGTAAAGTAATGAAGCAAACTACATCTTCCTTCCGAGTCGACACACGTCTTGCACTCTCTTTAATGGACATCTCCCATTAGCAGGCACCTTACAACGATATGATTATCGTGTGGCATCTCTCTTCGGAGAATCGCTTCGCATTTCCTCGCTCCCTCTGAAAGTCTAGCAACAACAAACAACTGATATTTACAAGCGTAACTGCCCAAAAAACATGCTCAAGGACACATGAGGAGATCATTTAATTCAGCCTGCAGAAAGTAAAACAAAAACCTTTATACTGCAGAAATTATCAGAAGGGAAATGACGATATTTACACACATCAGGTCACACATAACCTCAGTGAAGTGGCAGTTCTATTGTTAAAGCAATTAAACAACAGAAGTGCCCCAAAATCTGGTTCATTGTTTACCGGCGATATTAACCGTGAATTTCTACTGCAAAAAGCGACGAACCTTTCACGTTAGAGTCATCCAATTGATTCGGTGACTCCAGAGTCAATCTTACAAACCCCTCCCATGAATGAAAATCTACAAAATATATTACGCAAACAAAACAAAATTATGTTATATATATATATATATATATATATATATATATATATATATATATATATATATATATATATATATATACATATATATATATATTTGATAATGTGGACATTTGTCCTCACTGAAAGGGAGAATAGTATCATTACAATTTCATGCATATATAATATATATATATATATATATATATATATATATATGCATAAAAATTTTAATGATACTATATATCAAGATACACTGGCACTGGGGGAGCTTACATAAAAGATAACACATGAACAACTCACTGACAGAGAGAGAGAGAGAGAGAGAGAGAGAGAGAGAGAGAGAGAGAGAGAGAGAGAATGTCCAAAACTTTCGCCAGCCCACAATTCAAACTATGCTGCAGCACTTGATCTCCACTGCTGCAGAATCAGCACTTGGACTTGGACTGGAGACCACCTGTGACTGTGTGACTGCCATAAGTCGGGGCATAGAAGGTGCTAGCAAACGTAACCCAAAAGATCAATGCATTTAAAGTTAGAAGGTGGTTCTTTGGGTCGAGCAGAAATAAGGACGATGATGCAAGGGAAGCAAATAGGAACAAAAACTTCTTCACACGAATGCCAACTATATGACTTCGGCGGGACGTGAATCTCACTCTATATTTATGAAGTAGTTCTGGTACCTCACTGAAACTCAAAAGAATAAAAACATAGCACTAACGTTTCGAAATACCTAATGAAAGATTGTTGGATAAATGAAGAACCAGATTATGAGAAAATCCCTCAATTCTTCAGAACTGCCGTCCTCATCTCAAAGGCTTTTAAAATACCGTTACAAATAATGGACCAATAAATGACTGTAACAAACTGCGACTTCCGCAGGAATCTCGCCATTACAGACAGGAAAGGCAGTCGATATATCTACATCAGTTTTGAGAGCAGGTAATTATAGATTTAAAACGGCAAATCGACAGCAGCAGCAGCAGCAACGGCCTGCTAAATGAATCCACATTTAAAATAGAGATGACACCCAACCCCCCCTGGCTTACCGGGCCATAACTGATAAGCTGAAGGCCTCTGCGAGGTATCGAGCCTATCGGGATGGAGGTTATCAGGATGGAGGTTATCGGGATGGATGCTACCGACGATCCATCCCAGGGAAAGCGAATAACTGTCGGATTCGATACCGTCGCTCCTCTTCTCTCTCATAGGCGGGCCGGGTTTTGAATTTTACAAAGACCTCCCCGTTTTGTGAGTTTCCCCAACCATTACGGATAATATTTTAAAGTGGATGAGCGCATAAGCTATACGGCAACGGTGGCTCCACACTCAAGGAATGATGAATGACCTTTTATTTCCCAATTGCTGCTATGTGTGTCAGAGGAGCTGGTAACTCGGCCGTGGTCGCAATAAGCCTGAGATCTATGCTCCTTAAATAAGTGAAGACAAATGGACACCAACATAACGACTCCTACCAAAAAAGCTACGATAAACTGGGAGACAAGATGGGTGTTCGCCGTTTTAAACAAAAGCGCGTCCCTCGAAAAAAATAATTAAATAAAAAAGTGAACGCACGGTGGCGGGAGATATAAAGCAAGACAAAATGGACAGCAATCTATTCTGGCGTGTGAGCTTCATTCCGCAGTAATTGCCTACAAATCACAGCCTTATCAAGAATTTATTCCTCCTCCCAATACACATGCATTACTGTCGCTATGCGTCATTTAAGGCCCAAGGAGAGAGCGTGTTAATCTCCCGGCTGTAAATCTGTCTTAATAATAACACGTATAAGGACCATTAAATGGATTGAAACATTGGCGCTCTTTAATCCTGAACGGTCACGAACAACAGCTCCCCCTATCCCCCCCTCTCACCCCCCCCCTTTCTCTCTCTCTCTCTCTCTCTCCATACCTACTCCTTTTTTCTTTTATTCTATTCTATCCCATTCACTGCTCGTTCCTTTTCTTCTGTCTTTCACCGACGAACTTATTTACCCGAAACGACTAATATCGTCTAAGGAAAGGCTTAGTAATTATCACACTTTCAAAGACGACATGCTTCTTCTCACATATGTATCCTAGTGATTGCAGTGCTCATTAACTCCCAATGAACAGATGCACTTCAAAATATCTTTGAGGAACTTTGTGGTTAGTATCGATTAAATTATTCGTACCTCGCTGCCTTCAAATCTGATTGCTACTTATCTCGGAAGTCCTGGAAGTCATATACCGGGATCTAATGGATTTATTCCGTTAATACACGCTTCGACTCTGGTTTAATAAAAAAAAAATGAAGATGATCACGATACACGTATAAATCTTCACATTTTCCCTCACTCTTTCAGGCACAGACATAAGATACAAAAGAGCATAGCAAAAAGTTTCAAATGCTCTTATCCCTTTGGAGGAGCGTTCGCTTGCTTTATCAAAAAGTGTCATTCATTTTATGGAGACTTTAGTGTCCTGTTAGATACTTCATTTTCTCTGAAGAGAAAACAGTCCTGCATTATAAAATGAAATATCTCCCGCTTCCATTTCTGGGAGCTCATCGAATACAAACCTACTTTTCAATAGTCCTTAAAATATTGGTTTAATTCGGAATAAAATACACCATAAATATCAAGAGTCGCTTAGAAAAATAGTAACCTGTTCACATATGTAAATGGCAGGCATGCACGCTCACACACATACGTATATATATATATATATATATATATATATATATATATATATATATATATATATATATATATATATATAACTAGCTGCTGCACCCGGCGTTGCTCGTGATAAAAAGGGGGATGCCGTCCATGATGACAATCCCTACAGGGATCCTATCAAGCCAAAGAAGTTGTGAAAAATCCGAAGAGTTTGCTGTCAACTCCGAAAGTTGTAAACAATGAGGGGGTACGAAAAAGACGGGCTAAGGTCCCGTTAGAAAGAATCGGCCTTCGAATTTCGGATTTTGACTAAACCTTCCTTGTGTGTGTGTGTGTGTGTGTGTGTGTGTGTGTGTGTGTGTGGGGGGGGGGGGGGGGGGGGGGGAAGAATTTTGTAGTCCTAGCTTTCATAGTCTGGGCGTTGCATAACGAACAGACAGACAAACAGGCAGACAGAAATTGCCGTGTGTGTGTGTGTGTGTGTGTGTGTGTGTGTGTGTGTGTGTGTGTGTGTATCATTTGAAATATTTCTAGGCCCAATTGCAAAATATAATTATATCGCAAAACCATCGCAAAAAATACATTGAAAATTATAGCAAATACAAACACAGAATGTGCATCAAAAGCAGCCTTAATATCAAAACTTCTATTTAACTAAAATGAAAAAAAGATAATTAAATAAAAACTGCCAAAGAATATCATTATCACTGGTCCCAGAACACCAGTGAAAAAAAAACCGTTCAAAAGAGCTTTGAACAACGAAGTTCGTGAAGAAGAAGTTAAAAAAGGAGACAGAACAAAAAATGGAGAACATCAAAGAAGGTTCACACTCACGTGAGGCCATAAATAAAGAGAGGGGGCGGGGTGGCGAGACCAGCAGGTATACACGCCCGTTTATCGGGTGACTAAATACATACTAAAATATTCATTCTTTCGCACATTTCGGCTCAAAGCGACCGCAGCCGCAGCCGCAACAGAAGCCTACCGACAGTGGCAAACATTTATTTCTAAACGTAAATATTTCACGATATCCGGTCGCGCATATTCACCAGTAGAGGGAAAACACGTAAGGGTTGGAGAAGGATGAAATACGCACTGGCAATACTCCCGAATATAAATATCAGTTGAATATACATTTTCTAACGTAAATCGCGCAGCTCAAGCCCGGAAAGAACGGTGAAATCCTTCAGAAGGCAAATGTCAAAGAGTCATTATTATTATTATTATTATTATTATTATTATTATTATTATTATTATTATTATTATAATTATTATTTATATATATACGATATATACAATATAATATATTATATATATATATATATATATATATATATATATATATATATGTATATATATAAATATACATGTATAATATACATATATATATATATATATATATATATATATATATATATATATATATATATATATATATATATGGTGATTAAGGTCGTAGTCCACTAGCTTCAAGCTTGAATTGCAATACTGATCATATGAAGCTTATGTGGCCTTTACTTCATATATAATACTAGCCTATTTGATTTCCAAATTCTAATCAACCACCTCCCTAATCTTAGAATGACCTTGTTTGGTCTTTCACTAAATTCCACCTCAAGAGACCCAAAGGTCTGAGAGTTTCAACTTTTTTAGTCCTGTCTCATTTTTAACGTTACGTCATCCCTTTGTGCGTGCGCTGCTCTCGCTACCTCTTGTTGGTCTTGGATATACCTCAAGCCATATCTCTATAATTTGATTGATTTTTGTTTCAAAAATCACTTGAAACTCGCCTAAAATAGGACAATGTGTGTAACAAATAATGTTTAAAAATATATTTCATTCTGAATACAGTAATACAAAAATATATTCCAATTTGACCTTCTTTGTTCTTGGATATACCTCAAGCCATATTTCTATTATTTGATTGATTTTTGTTTCAAAAATCACTTGAAAACTCGCTTAAAATAGGACAATGTATGTAACAAATATGTTTAAAAATATATTTCATTCTGAATACAATAATACAATATTATCAGGAGTTTTACCTTATTTCCGTTGGTTTATTTTTATTTCAAAAGAATGGTGTCAAATATTGACGAAAAGTTTTGAAAAAAGTAGATTTTAAACGTAAATAAAAAAAACATTAACTCTCTAATATACACAATATTTCTCCAGATATTGTTGACACACACTTTAGCTACTAAACGAGACTTACTTTAGCTCTTAAGCGGTAGTCGCTTTTACGGACGCATACTTTTTTTTTTTTTTTTTTTTTTTTTCTAATTGCAGATTTTACCTCCAGCAGGCACGAACGAATCTAGGTGAAAGTAGTGTTCCTCAATACAATTTCAGTTAGTTATATGCTTTTTTTAGTAACCCAAGCCCATATTTGGGCAACTGTCCGAAATTCCTCATATATTATTTATGTACGAAATTTATGAATCTATGAGAGAGAGAGAGAGAGAGAGAGAGAGAGAGAGAGAGAGAGAGAGATTAATCTCGCTCCTCACCTCCCCTATTTTCCATCTCGTTTATCCCCAACTCCAAAACAAGAACGAAAAATGACATCGACCGCAACATTTCGGTTTTCGAAACATTTTCTCTGGTCTTTCGGCCATTTTTACTCCTGAGACTTTCCTCCCCCGTGTTTTAGTTTCAAACTTTTACTCTCCTATTTTTCCTTTTTTTTTCCCCTCACCATTTTCGGTTCTCTTCATTTCGGATATTTTGCTCCACCTGAAGAGCAACAGGAAAACCAAAATTATGTAACAAAAAACGGATTCAAGGATAAACTAAGTTAATTAAAATGAGAAAGTTGTAACCGGCAGTATGGATTTCCAATATCCTAAAAAAAAATTGCATAAAAACATCTGTCTTTTTCTTTTGAAAGTTTTATACGGCTTTATATACTCACAAGCTTGATACGCATATCTACAAATAAACACACACATACACACACACACGTATGTATATATATGCATGTATGTGTTTAAAAACATAAGTATACATATGTGCATATATATAAATATAATATATATATTAATATATATATATATATATGAATTTTTATCACGCGCGCACGCACACACACACACTATATATATTATATATATTATTATATATATATATGATAATATAGATTTATATGATATATATATATATATCTATATTATTATAACGACATACATACATATGACAGAGTACAAAATTATTAACAACCTTTCTCTTTCCCACGAACCGGAAATTGATTAGCACATCGTCACACCCCTCCTGGTGATTACCATAAACTACTTCCCAAGAAGAAATAAAACTTCCTAAGGGCATCATTATCAAAAATCACCGAATAACATCCAAAAACAAAGGAAGTCCATTACTCACTTTTCGTAAGTTTTTAATCCGGAAGTTCCCCAACAAAGACCATCAGTCAAAAGACAATCGAGACTAAACCAATTTTCGACGAAGATTCTCCATTTTAAAATGACTCAGAGAATTCTTAATACGATGCAAATTGGAACATCGACTTCTTCAAGAGAACAATTTGCGAGAGTTGGATATCGTGTGTCAAAGAATTGGATAATATAAGCGATTCAACGGCTTTCATTTTCGACAACAATTTCGAAATATTTCAGCTGTGAAGTGATTGGAGAATAATATCTTAAAGCATCAGACATATTCACTCACATCACAGGTAAAATTGATCAAGTCCTACATACATTATTTCTTTTATTTTGCTCCTTCAACGGAATTGTAAAAGAAATAAGGCGTGATCCGACCTCTTGCTTACTCGGGACGCCTGCAAGATTTTCTCCTCATGCTTAAGTTGTAAACATTATATTCCTAACTTTTAATGTAAATTAAAACATGCTAAAATCTATGGTCAAATGGGGCCTTATTTCACCAACGAAAATTCAAGTAAATACGCTTTATTTTATTAGAAATAATTGTTCTGTACTGTTTAACTTGCATATTATCTATTTCTTACATTTTCATTTTCACTTTAATAAAAAAAATCATAAATATATCCTATCCTACAATTCAGATCTTTTTAGGCATTTCCAGAGACCTTTCCTACCACACCTCCCAACAACAACAACAAACAACAACAACAAAGTATTCTGTAGGCTTACTCCCCGAGTTAGCGAAAACTGGTTAACCCCGTTGGTCGTAGCACCAAAGCTCAGGTCTAAAAAAGCTAGCTACATAATCTGAACTTTTTAGTTAACATTGGCCACTGACCTGCAGCATACCTGTTCTCCATTCTGAATATTTAGAGTGAAAGGAAAGGGATACAGGAATGAGGCAAAACAATCGATATTCTTCGGGTGATTTAGGATTTATCAATGCTATGCAGACCGGAAAAAGAACACCACTGGAACCACCATTGCTCCCAAATCAAAAACCTTGTATAAGCAGCCCTCTCTCGTTTAGTTCAACAAGTCAAAAATATACATATATCCTTTTCTCTTATCATTTACTTGTAGTCATAGTCAGACCTCTCCCAGTTCTTCGTCTATCCAGTATAGAAATTAATAGTATTTATTTCTAGGTAATTCTTGCTGAGTATATTATAGAGGGAACACTTATACATACGGGATCGTCCTTCCCATTATGTGACCTATTTCTTCTAAATGAATTCTAGGAATACATTGATGTTTACCTGCTTCTCTTTAAAGTAATCTACAGAATAGTACACGGATCTGGAAAACATAACATTGGAAACATTTTGACTGAGAATACGTCATGGCTGACATTCGCCTCCTTTATGGATGTTGCGTCAAACTGTTCCTACAAACATGAAGAGTTCACCAAGCATCTAATTCATAACGGTTCTCTCTCCCACTCCCTCTCTCTCTCTCTCTCTACGCTTTGTATAAAGGCACGTAGATGAGGTAATAAAATCCTGGCCAACATCTCCTAAAGGAAAATTACCGAGGGCTATTTCTCTACCTCTGTGCGTTTCTCTCTCTCCATTCTCGCAAGCTTCACTAAATCGCAAGCTTTCTCTCCTTCTTATTTCCTGTCTCATCTCCACTTGAGACCAATAGCAACGACTATTTGTTACTACTCGTTGCTTCAGTAAAGACCTGGCGACTTCGCTTTGTCTGTACCACAGTTACCGCCATCACTCTCCTCCACTTCCTTATTTCAAATTCCACTTTGGCTTATCCTTCTTCTTCTTCTTCTTCTTCTTCTTCTTCTCCTGCTGCCATTTCCCTCTTCATTCTCTTTCCCTTCTCACTCTTACCGCCAACAAATACTTTCTGCAAGAAGCTCTTTCTCAGCGTGACAACTGGCAACTATAATAAAACTGAGATAGGCTATTTTCCTTGCCTTTTTACAGGGATTTCCGACTAACTTGTCAAAATAATAATAATGGATAAGGCACTAAATTTCGTAAAAGAGAGGCTGTAAACCTTGGAGGCACCGCCGAGATGCGACGAGAAATAGCCCTGCAATAGTCATTAAGAGAGTGACTTTAAAAGTTGCACTGTGGAATTTATATTATATATATATATATATATATATATATATATATATATATATATATATATATATATTAGATATATGATATATATTATATAGGTGTGTGTATGTGTGTATATATAATATAAGTAAACACATTGTATATGTAATAAATATATATATACACACGTATATATACATACATACATACATACACATACATACATACATACATACACACAACACACACACACACACACACATATATATATATATATATTTAATATATCTATATATATATATATATAGAGAGAGAGAGAGAGAGAGAGGAGAGAGAGAGAGAGAGAGAGAGAGAGAGAGAGAGAAACTTTGAACTTTTACATAAATACAAACTTTACATACTTATATATAGAGGCATTCTGATTAGCAGAATTTTATATTGTTTAAACATTCATAGAGCATTCAGTCCGTCTAGTACAGAAGAGAATCGTAATTTTACGGAAACTCCTAAACAGCCAAGCAAAAGTATAACTTTCACCCACAGCAAGTATAAATTGTCTGTCCCTTTCCCACAACTAATTAGTCATAATCCATCATTCTTACCAATCGTTCGAAACTGACAGCAACTGCCATTAATATCCAGGTAATCTCTATATATATACTGAGTCATAATTGAAAATTTACAAGGCGTGATCTGACCTCCAGTATACTCGGGACGCGTGCAAGATTTTCCCCTCACGTACATTTTGTACACATTATATTCCTAACTTTTAGCGTGCTAAAATCTACGGTCAAATAGGGCCTTGTCTCACCAACGGAAATTAAAATAAACACGCTGTATCTTATTAGAAATTATTTTTCTGTGTTGCCTAACATGCACATTATTTATTTTTAACATTTTCATTCTAATTCATCATAAATATCCTATCCTAACATTCCTGTAACTTTAATTCAACGCGAAACACCCTTCTTCAGACCTTTCTAGCTTCTTCATTTCCTACCCCCAAAAAGAACATGAACAACAACAGAGTAGTTTGTGGGCAGACCATAATACTTTTATCACTACCATTTTCTTTTTACCCTCAAAAAGTCTTTTCTTCTTGGTGCCACCCTTCCGTATCTGGCAAGGATTCTCGAGATGAAGCAGCTAACCCCGAATGCTAATGAGGGTTCTTGGAAGTCACCTATCAAATGGCTAACGAAATCCGCTGTCGCTAAATTTAGCAGTTCAGATAATTATAAGAGCAACGGAAAATTAGCTACATTGCTTAACAGAAAGTAAATAATGAACTACTACAACTTGTCAATATTAACGAAGCAGGAACGTCTTTTTAATATGTAAAATACAGATGAGGAGACCGATAGTAACTCGACATCCACCACCTAGCCTTGTTCTGTAGTTGACCATTTTTTTGCAAGTTTGTATTTTTCTGTACAAATGACTATTGAGATGGTTGTCTGTGAAAACTACTGAGGCTACAGGGCTGTAAATTGGCACGCTGATTATCCTTCCTCCAATCATCAAACATACCAAATTGCAGCCTCTAACCTTAGTAGTTTTTATTTTATTTAAGATTAAATTTAACAAAGATCGTGCGTCTGACAAAGCTATATGGCAGGGTACTAACGTGCCGTCGACTGAAATTTTCCTGGGCCGCGGCTCATACAGCATTATACGTTGTACAGAAAACTCGATAGCGCGAAGAAACTTCGGCGCATATTTTACAATTTTTTTTTAACACCAAGTCGAAATAAATTAGCAAATCCTTCCGTAAGAGTCTACACAACCTTAAACTTCAATTATACGAGAGGCTTTTCATTCTACAACTGAGTTCGGTCGCTGGGTTCCACAAAGCGCGAAGTTCGCAAGCCTCATGAGTGATATTATTTACAAGAGCTTCTCTTCGTGTATGTTAAGACTCAGCTACCTGGACTTCATCAAACTTCTCTTAGAGATTAAGCAGCTTTGAAGTTATACCCAACATGAAGGCTAGTTCGACTACGATTTTCTGGAAAAAGAAAAAAAAGTATTTGATTTTCAACCCTCAAATATTTTCATGTTATCAAGATTTCCGTTGAAATAAACTAATACCCTAATAATAAAAAAAAGTATGGGCTTACAATTCCTAAATAACACAAAATAACCTGCTTTTCGTCTAAATGGATTTGATATTTTTCTATGATAATTCTGGATATGGTATTTTCATATTCAGATCCAGGGGAATTTTAACTACTGGGATTATTCATAATAGTAAGGACAGTCATTATATTGCTTGTATTACATCAGCCTAGTTATTTGCTTTTATTTACTTTTTATTTATTTATTTTATTATTTGGGTGGAACATGCCCCTAGATTAGGTTAGGTTAGGCTAGGCTCGGTTGGGTTAGGTTCAAAGCAACGATGATTTACTTGAGCGCGCGGGGATTCTCTTCCTCTTATTCTCGGTAAATTTCCTGGTAGCTTTAGTGACGCTACCTAGTCCTTTAAACGGACGAAAAGGTACCCAATACTTGCCATAAACTCACAGGCAATCGTAATCATGATCAGTTACTGTTGCAGTGTGGGTTCTGCGGTGGGAGGTTGCGACCAACATTCTTTGGAAGCTTGAATTTCAAGTCAATGGCCCCTTTGGTTTGCTTGTTCCATGTGAATCGGTTTTTCACCTACTGATAAGAATGATTAATAATAATAACCCAACCCGAAATTCCGTTGAAGACCTACAACACGATGAATATTGGACAGCTGCTTAGTAATACCTAGCGTGCCAGAAAGACAAACCATGAGGAGAATTGAAAGAATTTTGTATAAAATGAATTCTGTGAATTCTGCCATTATTTTTAATAATAATAATAATAAATAATAATAAAATAATAATAATAATAATAATAATAATAATAATAATAATAATAATAATAATAATAATATAATGTAGATTATGAGAGAAACAGATTATGAAATACTCGCGATATCCTGCTTGAAATGTATATGATAGAGACGACAGAACGCTAATGCACATATCATCATGAATTTATTCCAGGGCCTTAGAACGAGTTTAAATACACATGAACTTCAAAGCCGACCAGAAATTGCAGTACCCGTCAGTGTTTGCCTGATGTGGCTCAGACTCATGCTGCTGAATATACATAATAATAATAATAATAATAATAATAATAATAATAAGAATAATAATAATAATAATAATAATAATAATAATAATAATAAAAATGTTAAGAAATACACAGTCTCGTGAAGAACAATTTGTTAAAATAATCCACAATCATATATTAAAATATATTCGCATGTAAAAAAACAGACTTTCGAACCCTCATCAGTGTAGACGTTAGAATGAGTAACACCGTTCAGGTGTTCGAAAGTCTGTTTTTATTTTTTTTACATAGAAATATATTGTAATATAAAATTTTAACAACAACAACAACAACAACAAAAACAACAACAACAACAACAACAATAATAATAATAATAATAATAATAATAATAAATACTAATAATATAATAATACGGACAGACTATACATAACACGAAAGGAAGGAGGGAGAGGACTACTAAGTATAGAGGACTGCGTCAACACCGAGAACAGAGCACTGGGGCAATATCTGAAAACCAGTGAAGACGAGTGGCTAAAGAGTGCATGGGAAGAAGGACTAATAAAAGTAGACGAAGACCCAGAAATATACAGAGACAGGAGAAAGACAGACAGAACAGAGAACTGGCACAACAAACCAATGCACGGACAATACATGAGACAGACTAAAGAACTAGCCAGCGATGACACATGGCAATGGCTAGCAGGGGGAGAGCTAAAGAAGGAAACTGAAGGAATGATAACAGCGGCACAAGATCAGGCCCTAAGAGCCAGATATGTTCAAAGAACGATAGATGGAAATAACATCTCTCCCATATGTAGGAAGTGCAATACGAAAAATGAAACCATAAACCACATAGCAAGCGAATGCCCGGCACTTGCACAGAACCAGTACAAAAAGAGGCATGATTCAGTGGCAAAAGCCCTCCACTGGAGCCTGTGCAAGAAACACCAGCTACCTTGCAGTAATAAGTGGTACGAGCACCAACCTGAAGGAGTGATAGAAAACGATCACGCAAAGATCCTCTGGGACTATGGTATCAGGACGGATAGGGTGATACGTGCAAACAGACCAGACGTGACGTTGATTGACAAAGTCAAGAAGAAAGTATCACTCATTTGATGTCAAATTCCATGGGACACCAGAGTTGAAGAGAAAGAGAAGGAAAAAATGGATAAGTATCAAGATCTGAAAATAGAAATAAGAAGGATATGGGATATGCCAGTGGAAATCATACCCATAATCATAGGAGCACTAGGCACGATCCCAAGATCCCTGAAAAGGAATCTAGAAAAACTAGAGGCTGAAGTAGCTCCGGGCCTCATGCAGAAGAGTGTGATCCTAGAAACGGCACACATAGTAAGAAAAGTGATGGACTCCTAAGGAGGCAGGATGCAACCCGGAACCCCACACTATAAATACCCACCCAGTCGAATTGGAGAACTGTGATAGAGCAAAAAAAAAAATAAATAAAATAATAATAATAATAACTAGGTAAGAGACCCCTTTCAAGCACGTATTGTTAAAGGTTATTGCTGCTTCAGCTACACTGATTTCGTAGAGGTTCATCTCTATTCTTCTGATAACGAATTTCTCGTTGTTACCACGATTGGTGATTGACGCACCTCTTTGCTGGTCATTGCAAAAGCAGAGATGGCTAAAATATACGTTTATTTCTCAGAGTAAGTGAAATATGAGGGTCGAACCCCGTAGAGTTAGTCGATCGTTTTTGTATGAAGAACGTCTACAAAAGCAATGCAGCTGAAGCAGAATAATAATAATAATAATAATAATAATAATAATAATAATAATAATAATAATAATAATAATAATAAACTAGCGAAGCTTTCAGATATCCAATGAATTCCGGATAAATCCCACCTTTCGGCATCATTGTTAAGATTTTGCATTTTAATTAAACAACCGAACAAAGGAAATGAAAACAAAACCAATTAGTGGTTGTTGTTGTATGTAGATATAAGAACTTCAGTGTTTGTGTGCATGCGCACATGGGTGGAATTGGGATACTGTTGTGTGATAGGTGGTGCATTTCAACTTTCGTTCCGGTTTTTCTAGTCCTACTGTTACCGGTTTTAATTTTATATTTTCGAAATAATCTAAGTCATTTAAGAAAGCGAATAAGAAATAGAAGAAAATGAACAATGATAATATAGATACGAAGTGAATGCATTTTTATAATAACATTCATAATTAACGGTTAAAATGAACAGTAATAATATAAATTCGTAGTGAATGCAGTTTTATAATAACGGTTAATCTTCACCGTTTTCTTTTCCATTTACTGTTTTTACAATAAGATGTTAACCTCAGGTTCCTGCCCCAAGGACTTATCGAGGGAAAGTCCCAAAAGTCTCACCAAATTTCTTGCTTAACTGGATCTGGGCCCGCGTTCGAAAACCTAAATTAATACCAAAGTAATAAAAACAATATCGACAATCTTAGGTCTCCAGTGTTTATGTAAATAAAACCCCCTTTCATCTTTCTAATATCACGAATGAAACGAAGACTTCCCACGAATACTACCAAACGGAGAGAGCGCCGCGAGAACCGACGAAAGCTGGCACTGTAATGTCCGTGACCCTTTAAAGCCTTCAGAAAGAGTGGCACTGATCTACAAATAAATGCCAGCTTGGGCTGACCTTTAGGTACGAAACAGAAAAATATCCGGTCACGCTGCACCTGCTGCTACATGCTTCTCTCATCTCCGCGGCGGTAATCAGGGATTGGGTGAACATTTGTTCTTGTAGCGAGGGAGACCACCACTAACTTGAACGAAGATGGGAATATCATTATTTAAAAAAATATAGTGAGGAAATTTATTACCGCAATGAGGAAATAGCACTGAAAAAGGCATAACCTACCAACATGGTTAAACAAGAGAAGGAAAAAAAAGGGACATAACTTACTGACATGTTTAAACAAGAAAAGGAAAAAAAAGGCATAACCTACTGACATGTTTAAACAGGAAAAGGCAAAAATAAAAAAAGGCATAACCTACCGACATAGTTAAACTAGAAAAGGCAAAAATGGCATAACCTGCCGACATGGTTAAACAAGAAAAGGCATAACCTACCGACATGGTTAAACAAGAAAAGGCAAAACAAAAACAAAAAGGCATAACCTACCAACTTGGTTAAACAAAAAAAGGCAAAGGCATATCCTACCGACATGGTTAAACAAAAAAAAACAAAAAAAAAGCAATGAAAAAGGCATAACCTACCAACATGGTTAAACACATGGAAGTCCTCTCGTCTTCTTTTATTAAAATGAGAAAATTACGTAATGGCAGACAGACATTACTCATAAAAAATATAATCAGTCTTCATACGCAAGCAACACAACGAATAGCCAAAATGCTAAGCAATAACCACTTCACCACTAGGTTACGCACTTTCTATTACACAAAAAAATGCATCGACTTGCCCCCCCCCCCCCCCCCCACCCCCCCCCCCCCCCCCCCCCTGATGGAGGTCTCACCTCCAAAGGTCTTTTAACATAGCGATAATCTTGAACGTTTTTTCTGACAATTAATTTCCTGTCTGGCGTCTGTCTCTAGACCCAGCATTATACAATGACCACTTCTGAATAATTTTACGCAATTAAATAACAAATGGAAGTTCCCATCAATTATACAAAATTCACTCGAAATTACTTGATGAAATGAACAGACTTTCAGCTGCTTGAATCACATTAGAAGCATGCAACAATACCTAATGCCTCCTAAAGCATCAACCCTACTGCTAGATAGAAAGAAAATCATAAACTGTAAAAAATCTACTACGATTTAATACTTCACTATCGCAACAATCATTTCGTCTCCGTAATTCTATAGACTTTCATACAACATGACCGTCGATCAAACGAGCAGATTGAACTTAAACTTGCCCGGCACCTGACTGTGACCTGAGCCTTGAAAAATCAGAATCGTAGTCGAATCCAAGTATCACAGCGACTATCAATTCGATAAGATTAGAAATAAAATTCAAAATAACAGGCTGGTATGACATCCTCTCTCCTTTCCAGCCCGCGCTTCTGAATCTATGCGTCAATCAAACAGATATGGTAGCACGAGTTATCTGAATCAAGTTTCTTTACGTTTTGATTTTTTATTCATGTTTGGTTATTATACAATCCGGAGTAATGTGCACCCTAGATCAATGACAAATAAAGTGGCCTTCGATGATAAGGAAGAAAATATATTCTGGTCCTTAGAATTAATAAGGCGGGATCCGACCTCCAGTTTACTTGATACGTGTGATAAAATTTACGGTCAAATAGCGCGGTGTTTCGCCAATGGATATTAAAATAAACACACTATATTTTATTAGAACTGTATTTTATTAGAAATAATTGTTCTATAATGTTTAACATGCACATTACTTATTTCTTACATTTTTATTCTCAAATAAATCACAAATATCCTATCCTAAAATACCTGTATCCTTAACTCAACGCGAAACACCTTTTCAGACCTTTTAGGGCTTTTTTCCACGGTGCTTTCGTAAACCACTAACAACAACAACGAAGTAGTTTGTATAGGCTTACTCCCCGAGTAAGCGAAAATAAATCTTAAGCTTCAAAAAAAAAAAAAAAAAGAAGAAGGAAAACGTTTCAAACTGCATACGAACATTGTCTAACCACAGAGAAAACCAAAAGCCTCCACAACTGTGCAACATTTATGCCCAAAAGTATATTCACATTTGCATGTGAATGCAAAAATGCATTCTGTATGCACATGCAACGCAAGGGCGTATTCATATTCCCTTAACATTAATCAAAAGCGAAAAACTTGCCCGTAACGAAATCTGGCCCTCGAAATCATCCTCCACACAAAACTAAAACTACCGCATATGGAAATTTAACACAATAAAAACGTCCATTTGGATACTAGCTTTCAGACATGAACATTTAATTGAGAACTATTTGAAAATAAAAAAAAGAGCAATTGTAAGATGTGCTTGCAAACATATAACATTATGATTTTGAAAAAAAAAATCAATTCTGCTGGACACAGGTCTTCGGAAAGTTATGAAAAAAAAAGAAATCTAAATATGGAGAGAGAGAGAGAGAGAGAGAGAAGAGAGAGAGAGAGAGAGAGAGAGAGAGAGAGAGAACGAACATAAAATGTTCAAGAATAAAAAAAAAATGTGCATTTGTGAATATATAACATCATGACAGCGCATCCCGAGTAAATAATAATAATGATAAAAGCGAGATCACCAAAGTGTAGTATTTCGCGAATCTTTATTTTCTCCCAAAACATTTTATTCGGAATCCGGGGGCTCTGCCACTGACTAACCCCTGCCATTCGGGCCGAGCCTTCGGAAAAGCATTGGACTAATGCACCTCATCCCTCTTTCTCAAAATGAAATTCCTCCTCAATGGCAGACGCTGCCAGAAAAACATGAATCCTGAACTGTGTTGATTTACTGTTATTGTTGCAGCTGATGCAGAATGACCCGGCAAATCCTATTCCCTGTTGCTGCTGCTGCTTCTGCATGTGACTAAACTTCGTTCAAATGGCCACCCAACCCACACTGCGGTTTATGTATGAGTAAATTCTTTGCTTTGACTGGGATTAAGAACGCATAAGCTTCACTGGAGATGGACAGAAATTTTCGTATATCAGTAATCAATATAATTATATATATATATATAAATATATATATATATATATATAATGTGTGTGTGTGTTGTGTGTGTGTATAGTATATACATATAGGTGTGTATATATATAAGATAGAATCATTATAGCACGTGATTCATTTATCATACATATCACAGGTGGATATGTGATATATATATAATATATATATATATATATATATATATACATACATACATATATATATGTATATATATATATATGTGTGTGTGTGTGTGTGTGTGGTGTGTGTCTGCCTGTAGGGGGGTGTTGTCAGAAATGAATAGTGCAGCTCTCGGCTCTCGTTTACAAGATCAATGGTCTCGTCTAGCCTGCTGCCCACAAACTTACACAGCAATAAACGTGTCTACCAACGTCTGCTGAGGACACAAAAAAAACAAGTCGAGGCACTGGGGCTAACATCCTCATTCCTAAATATCTGCTAAGAGACAGGAATGGTGAATCTTATATTCGTAACCCGCCCCCCCCCCACCCCCCAACCAAAGAAGTGGTTGTTGTATGGAGGAAAAAAAAAAGGGGGGGGAGGGGGGGGAGTGGATATCGCGCGTACGGGCGTGCATTACACGTCAGCATTTTATATCGACCTACAGAACATGAACCTGCAATAAATAAGAAAAATAAAAATAAATTACATAACATACATACACAAGCATGCATACATTCATACATACATACATAATTATATATAAATTCATATATCCTATAGATTAGATACACACACATATATGTACATACATGCATATATTATAATTATTATATGGCTATATATATATTATATGTATATGGTTTATATAATAATAAATAGAATATATATATATTGAGAGAGATATTTGATATATATATTATAATGTTATTATATAGTATTTTTTTTTTAATTATTATTATATATATATATGTAATATATATATATAATATATATATAGTATATATTATCTATAAATATATAGATATTATATAATTTCAGACGCACCAAATTAACCTGCGTCCTTTTTCTTGGCTTGGAGTTTTAGGCTGGAGTTGTCTCGTTATGTATATGAGGAGAGCCCACTTTGAAGGCATTATCAATTTGTTTGGTTCCCTAATCCTCTAGCAGAGAGAGAGAGAGAGAGAGAGAGAGAGAGAGAGAGAGAGAGCGAGAGATGAAGAGAGAATGGGCCGGCAATTTGAATTTCAAATCAGATGCTAAAGAAGTGGTTCTGGAAGTGAATTTCGACGATTTTCAACATTCCCTTTTGTGATCTGTATGACCCACAGAAAATGAAGAGTTCGGGGTAGGAGTTAAGTGGCCGCGCCAAAGAGGCCATCTTCGAAATATGAAACAATTTCTAGAGGGCATTTTAGGAATCGATTCCGATAGGTGAAAGTTCTCTTTGTGCGAAAAAACAGTAACACGTAATATGATCATTATCATTACTGGCAAGGAATCGTCTTCCATTTCTTCGATATTAATGAAATGCTGAGAATGGAACAAGCTACTGATTAGTATATTGGTAGAGTGCTTCATATCCAATCAGATTAAGTATGAAATGGCATAATAAACAATAAAAACGAATAACAACAGTTAAAAACTTACTTAAGTGTCGTCGCGTGTACGCTGATCATGTCCTGCATAGAATAAAAGTGTTAGTTGCTGCCTGGTGCTCGCATTGTTGCCAAAGACAGCAATAATCGCTTTTCGCTAATCATCCTTTAAGTAGCTTATGAAACGAATGAATATTCAACGTTCGGATATATGAAGGCGAATATCTATGCTTTCAGGTCCGGAATATTTAAGCCGTCGGAGAATGATGAGCAAATGTATAAACGCTCGAGAATTTTTACTCGAAATCGGGCGGCTTCCTCTCATTTCGGGTATCGGAATCCGAAATTATGCATTGGTCCTCGAATGCGAGCATTCAATCTTTTGAGTTTCACGCGATATACCCTCTCCAAAATCATGAACATCATTACCGGTAAATTTGTTTTACTTGCTAAGCAATAATCAATTTGGTTAATTCTGCAACCTATGCTTGTGTGTGTGTGTGTATGTATGTATGTATGTATATATATATATATGTATATATATATATATATATATATATATATATATATATATATATATAAATATATATATATATATATATATATATATATATATATATATATACACACACACACAACTATCTGTATCCTTGTGGGTTGTCAAAGTTTAAGAATGACCCAGCGCCTTTTTCTAAGCAGTTCCCCAAAATGAATAACTGGGAAGGAGAAGGATCGGCGCTCGATTCGAAATCACGTGACGGTGGTCCTGCCTACTGGAAGAGGACTGACAGGTGTTACGAAGGAGGAAGAAGCCTGACAGATGTTAAGATGAAGGAAGAGGCCTGACAGGCGTTACGATGGAGGAAGATGCCTGACAGGTGTTACGATGGATGAAGAAGCCTGACAGATGTTAAGATGAAAGAAGAGACCTGACAGGCATTACGATGGAGGAAGATGCCTGACAGATGTTAAGATGAAGGAAGAGGCCTGACAGATGTTAAAATGAAGGAAGAGGCCTCACAGGTGTTATGATGGAGGACGCGGCCTCACAGGTGTTACGATGGAGGAAGAGGAGCGATAACCATAGTAGGCAATGTCACTCCTAAAATGAGTAAATGCTTAGACAGCGAGAGCCAGAATGATGAATATATAAATTCAAATAAACAAAAAGATGAAGAAAAGAAAGAAAAAAAACTATTAAAACTTCATTCACTGCAACTAGTGTAATGTTGAGTCGTAATCTAATTCATTATGAAAATTGATTCACAGACTTATTATAATATGCCAAAAAAATCCAATCGCCGATCTACATTAATGGATTCATTAATTAATATGAATATTTCCGGGGATTTCAAATAACACTATAACTCAAAACAACTGTCGGGAGCGTCATGAATACCTTAAAGCTGCAATGGACACGCTCTCGTCAGCTTAAGCTGCCGGAGGAGGAATACCATTGCATGAAAGATAAATAGACATGAATTTCTCATTCAAGAAGAAACGCCACGGAACAAAATCGCTACCGAGTGCAACGCCAGTGTTTTTAATCAGTCACTCATGCATCATTAAAATTCTAACTGCACTTAGCAGCTTGTGTGTATCTACAGACAGACGCTGATGAAGAGATCATGATTTAAATTCAAATATTCGTTCCTTTCGGGTAAATCTCAATTCGTGTACGACAACATTATACATGTCTTTCATGTTAACTAATACACCCTTTATTCGACAACACGCCTTTCCTCTTAACTAATACACCCTTTATTCCACAACATTTTACATGTCTTTCGTGTTAACTAATACACCCTTAATTCGATAACATTATACTTGTATTTCGTGTTAACTAATGCATCCTTTATTCGACAACATTATACTTGCCTTTCGTGTTAACTAATACATCCTTTATTCGATAACATTATACTTGTCTTTCGTGTTAACTAATACATCCTTTATTCGATAACATTATACTTGTCTTTCGTGTTAACTAATACATCCTTTATTCGACAACATTATACTTGTCTTTCGTGTTAACTAATACACCCTTTATTCGACAACATTATACATGTCTTTCGCGGTAACTAATACACCCTTTATTCGACTAAATCGCCTGACAGAGGTAACGTAGGATTTGATTTGTTGGTGGGAAGGTGGCTGTAAGCCAACAAGGAAGGTTCCAAGCCAAATCTCTGTTTCAGGTATCCTTGTTATGAAACACGGCCAAAGTGTCAGTATAGGTATACAAAGAGCTATTTAGAAGTAGTACAAAATGTTACCTATACGAACTTGATGTAGCGCACGTCCAACGTGGATTCATACTTGTTTTTTAACGATTAATAAAACTAAAATTGACAACAGGTTACATTAATAAATTAATATAAATATGAAAAAATTCTGAACATTTATGTACACTCTCTAACAGGATATTGTACTTCCCTGAGAGAGAGAGAGAGAGAGAGAGAGAGAGAGAGAGAGAGAGAGAGAGAGAGAGAGAGTTACTCATTCCTAACAATAAAAGATTTCCCCTTCCCTTCTTCTCTCTCTCACACACACATGCACGAATAACGCAATTTCCTGACACACTGAAATAAACCAAAATAAGGTAACAGGCGGCCTAAAAAAAGACGCGTTTCTGTGATTGATTACTGTCAACTTGCAGGTGGGGCGTCAACCCTTCATGAATATCACATTCCCTGGCATTATCAATCAAAGTAGGGAAGCCTCCCCACCCCTACATCCCCCCATAGAGCCTGTACCCAACCACCACCACCACCAACACCACCAACCAACATGTCTCTCCAACCACAGGTGTTCGGCTGCATTCTTTTATTTTCTGTTGTTCAATTGCCTTATTTATCTGGCACTCGCCGAGCTTTAGACGCTAAGGACTCATTTCCCAGGGATGAATACAGAAAACGACGGTGCAATTAAGGGCTTTAGCTTCCAAAATGATAAGCTTACGGAGTAATGAAGCCTTAAGCTTGGGTAATCGGCTATGATGTATATTCCAGCTATAACAGGCCTAGAATATATATACTCCCGTTTTATCCTAGTGGTGGCTGAGATGACCCCTGCCATTCGAGGGCTCTATTTCATGCATTGAGAATAAAAGTGGTTTCATCCTTTGACAAATGACGCGGATGTGACTCGCCTGCCCTCCATCCTATAAGGGTCCTGCATCCCCGGAATCCTTCGGTCCTAGTAATACCGTCAGAAATAACTTCAGACAAACATATGCATGCGCACAATTACAGGCACTGGTAACGACAGTACTTTTGAATTCAATTCAGCTTCTACATCATAAAACTTACTTATGTAAAGCAATCATCCCATAAACACACATACGTACACACACATTATATATATATATATATCATATATATATATATATATATATATATTCATATGTATACATATATATATAATATAATATATACATATAATTTCTTTTTCTCTAACGTGGCAGAAGCGGAATTCCCTTCAAAGTCCTTTTTCTCATTTTTTCCACCAATGTTTTCTCGTAAACTTTCCCTCATGTGCACATGGTAGTTTATATTCATATGAGATATCGTACCTGACATGAGGGGAAATCACCGGACAACAAACTTTTGCATCGAACAAAGCTACTAAGTGCTTTCTTCGTAAAATAATAATAATAATAATAATAATAATAATAATAATAATAATAATAATAATAATAATAATAATAATAATAATAATAATAATAATAATACTGCTGAAGCAGCAACCATTTTTAACAAAACCTGTCTACGAGAGGGTCTCCTTCCGAAATAATAATAATAATAATAATAATAATAATAATAATAATAATAACAAAGAACGATAATTCTACTAACATTTCTGTTATCAGTAGTAATTCAACCTTTCTCTTTAATATAACAACAAAAACGAACATTAAACACGCGAATATATAAAGACACATCTTTGCGGAAAAAATATAAACACCAAACCGACCGCATCAAAAGGGATCCCACATGACGCAAGCTTAACCTTATTAATAAACACCACTCCATTATCATTAAAAACGAAAATTCAACAATACACTTCTATTTCCGAAGTAACGAGCTTTCTTTTTTTTTTTCGTTTTTCGGTCCTTTGCCGACATGCAACGCTGATTGAAAATGACAGCAGGTGTCAAAAGGAGACACGACTTTTGCCTCAGGTGGCAGACGGCGAATTGCATCTGGGGACACTATATCCAACGCGGATATAAATATAAATATATTAATATTGAGCTCCTGCGTGGTTGAAGTGGTGTGTGCGTGCTTGCGCGTGGGTAAAATGACGGTGTGATTGAGTGTTTGCAGGTTTATAAACTATTAGAACTCAAGCAGTCGTTATCAGACACTGGTCAATTTTAAGAAAGTTTCTAATAAAAATTGTAAAGTTATAGTTTATTTACTTTCTAATAAAAATGGTAAATTTATCATTTGTTTCTTTAAGTGTACAGTAAGCAATCAATTAAAAGATATAATACTGAACGATGGAAGGAAGTAGCGATTCTTTACATGTTAAAGAGCTTTCAACTTTAAAAGAAAGATTCCATGTGAAACAAACGCATCCATTTAATAAAGCTGAAACCCCACTAATCTGAATGCAATTCGGTAAAAAAAATTTATATCATAGCTATCTACCAGGCATTTCAACAGGTCTAAAACATATTCGCAATTTCCATATAATACCGTAGAGAATATTCTCGAATTTGTGTACATAAAACTGAATGAAATCGTGGAATTTGCGCATCAGTACCTTTGCTGTAACTCAATATTTGTTTGCATCTGTTATATTCAAACCGCTGTTAACAAAACAATTTTCAATTTCAGTGGATCTGGTTTCTGCATATTCGTATTATGTATGTATGTATATATATATATATAGTTAAAATTATATAGTATATATATAATATTTTTTCTATATATATATATATATATCTATATATATTTGTCTATATATATAGATATATTATCTTCTATATAGAGATATTCTATATATATATATATATATAGAGATATATATATATATATAGATATATGATATATATAGATATATTAGGGATACTATACTATATATATATATGTATATATATAAGACCATAAAAAAAAAAGTATACATATATATATATCTCCTGTATATATATATAGATACATACATACATGTATACACATCCACACATACATACATACCCACATACACACGTCTCTAAAAACCGACAGAGTAACTTCCAAATGTTCAAACTTATAGCTTTGCATGTAAGCTCCCTGGTATTAATAAAAACCGAGCGAACAATCTTTTGTGTCAGTGTCTGAAAGGGAAAATGTCACTCCAGGCCCAGCTAGTCAGAAGTCACTGAACGTTTATTGAGAAAGGCCTCCAAGACAAAAAGGTTTAAAGTCGAGCTGTGCAAACTTCATAAAGGTTATGTGCGAAGTGGGGAAAAATAACGCTTTCCGAGACACTGGACAAAGGTACGTCACCGCTTCATAAGTGATTCAACAGTTACGAGACGAAGGGTAATACACCTGGTAGAGTCTCTCTCTCTCTCTCTCTCTCTCTCTCTCTCTCTCTCTCCTCAAAGCTAACAGCCAATGCAGAGAGAGACGGAGAGAGAATATATATAACAGCAATTCCCTTTTACATGTAGAACCAGCACAATAAATATGTGTGTGTGTTTGTGTGTAGAGGATCTTCTTTTAGGTTTACAACTAAACAATCATACATGCAGCGTATGTTAAATCCTGTAATACAGAGGTGAAAGTATTACAGACTAGCTGGCCGTTGTGAGTAAGGTATATCTGGATGAAAGAAATGTTCAAAGGGAATGGGTGAGAGGAGGAGTCAATTGTAACTTTGAATGAAAATAAAGCTTGGCAGAGGAGAACAAGAATGAAAGGAGCTTCACTTTAATTCATATAAGGAAAGGAGTATTTTGACTGAGAAAGAAATAAAAGGGCCAGAAGATCTGACAGGGAAGATCAGTGTGACTGTAGACAAGGAAGTGAACTGGGATCGAGAGTTTGGCCCGAAGCAATTACTTAAGAAATTTGAAAGAGTTAAGGGGAAAAGTGTATATACGGAATATGAAGACCCAGATACAGCTCATGACATAACTGAGACAAATAGCGGCAATGTGGAAGGCGTAGATGAAGTATGATATGACTATTCTATCAAGGGTAAACTGTTGAGTGATAAGATGTTTTCACGACAGAAGTGAAGCTTATGAGTTGGTAAACCTTAAGTAACTTGTTTAATATGGAGATGGGTCCGAGATAAGAGTGTATGAACTTGAGATTATGGTATAGTTAACAGAACTGCGGAAGTCCTGAGAAAGAGTTTGAAAGCTTAGATAGAAATGGAGGTTATTGAAAATCTTGAGTTACTTTCAGTAGCGACGATGAACGAAATATATTACTATGGCATAACACCCACAAGTAACTTCCTTCTCACTTTGTATTTCATGCATGGAACTGCGTTGACGCCATAAGAAAGCAAAGTACGAGAAAAACTGTTTTGCCAGCTGAAGACCCCTAATCAGGTCCGCTAAGTATCTGATGACTCCAATCAGCAACAGTTTCCTTGTGTGCAAATTATTTTCAGCAAGGGCGAGGAATCTCTACGATTTAGCCACATCGTGATCTGGCTAATTTGTTTGCAGTGTCGATGAATGGATGGTGATTTCAGGTGTGCGTTTGTGTGCCTGTCTATATCTATCCATATATATATATATATATATATATATATATATATATATATATATATATATATATGTCACACATACATACATACACTTACAAGACCTCATTAAAACTGGACGGTATCTAGTGGAACATTTATTCAGGGAAAAGTTACAAGCTTTCTAGGACCAACAGTTTCTCATTGTCAAACACCCGTAGATCCAGTTTTAATGAGGTCCTGTCAGTAATTGTATTACTGTACAGAACAATTGTGTAAGTGATAAACTTTATATATATATATATATATATATATATATATATATATATATATATATATATATATACATATATATATATACATATATATACTAATAGGGACAGAGTTGCCAATTAAAATCTGTTAATAGCAATTGAATGAGAATCAATGACCGCTTATAACAATAATAATGGATGCAGTCTGAACCAAGTACTTACCACGAGTTTAATTTTGCAATTTATTGTGGCGAAAACTCCAGCAAAACAAAATGAACTTCCAGGTCATGAGGCTTTCTTTTGATGTTCATAACATGAGACACACTAAAAGCAATAACAGGGAACATTTATTCTCAAAGACGATGTAATATCCTTCCAGATCGTGCCCGGACTTTTCGTCGGCGGATATTTCGTCGAACAAACCTTTCGACGTTGGATGTTCCGCCGAATGGAAGCTTCGTCGAACACATATTTCGTCTTTGGAATATCCGCCGGAGACAGAATTTCGTCCAGGTTCCGAGATAGTGAGAAGGGATGTACTAATCTGCCGTGTAATTTCCAAGGAACGAGTCGAACAACAAGCTATAAAATACGAACACTTTTCGCTTCAGTAGGGTAGTGTGGACACAGGTATTCAATTTTTTTTCTTTTCTTTTTTCCTGGGAGAGAGAGAGAGAGAGAGAGAGAGAGAGAGAGAGAGAGAGAGAGAGAGAGAGAGAGAGAGAGAGAGAGAGAGAGAGACTTCGTGTCCCACCACCGTGGGTCGTTCCAATACATCATCGTGCCATTCGACTAAACAATTTAGCAGGAGAGACAAAAACGCACAGTATGACATCGGGCTAAGTTAGGTGCAAAATTGATATTATTTATGACCTAAACGTCGATATTCATCACGAAAATAAGTTTGTATATGCCACGTGTTGCACGAAAGTTCCTTACAAGGAATAAAAGAAAATACTTTCCAAACATGGAAGGTAATAATTTCCGGTCGTCAGTCTCAGAGAGAGAGAGAGAGAGAGAGAGAGAATTATAGTAAATCTGCCGCACGGTGACTCACGCGACGCAATTAATTGACAGGCGCATGACAGCCCGTAAGACACTTTCCGAGAGGATGATTCCCGGATGAACAATGCATATTGCCATAGGTTGCAAACTTAAGGAGCAACCACTCCTTCAGATCGTTTTGTTGAGTCGGCTCTATCGTTACCTAGAAGGAGATATCCACTTTTACTTTTTTTTTTTTTGCTGTAAAGTCGAATCCTTATCTCACTCATACCCTCGTTCTCTTCTTTTTTCTTGCTTTCATCAGGAATGGGCAAGGAAACAGCATCTGGTTGCCGGTCTTGTTGGCCTTTGTGTGTGTGTGTGTGTGTGTGTCTATATATATATATATATATATATATATATATATATAAATATATTTTTCTGTCTCAGACACACACACACACACACACACACACACACACACACACACACACACACTAAATACTGTATGCCTACAGCCTAAGACACCTATACTCGGTTTTTTTCCATCTGTCCACCCGCCTGTGGTGTTTGCGTATGGTAACACTGCGTCCCAGGCTTTAGATAGTTACATTCAGCTTATATTCAACAATTATAATAATATCCTATTTCGAATATTAACGGTGTAATTCGCATACAGTAAATTATTAAAACACTTTTCAGTTGCAAATGTACACCTTGTATTTACCTAAAATTTACATATAGCGTAACTATCTAAAGCCAGGGACGCAGTGTTACCATGCGCAAACACCACAGGACAGATGGAAAAAAACAGAGTATAGAAGAATCGCATCGGGCAGTGCTGAACGTTTCCTCTTTAATTAGAATCAAATAAAGCAAAAATACATCAAACAAATTCTGTATGACGTTTTCCAACTAAATGAAAACGTCGACTTCTTCACTGCTGCTAATTCGAATATTTGAAATTATAAACACAGGAAAATTTTCATTTTTTATAAAGAGCGTGTAGAAAATCGATTGAAAATTATGATAGTAATATATCAACTGACAGTTCGACTGGTACCTACAAACTGCATTGTTGAAAAAAATTCAGTTTTTTAAGAAATTTTGTATTCAAATCATATACGTTTTCACGTCTGGGCTATGCTGCTGAGAAACGAAATAAATTGACTATCATCTCGAATGTATGGAGAAATTTCCATGGGTATTATAGGAGTGGAATGTTGCCACAAATTCAAGGGCCAACAAGCAAACGCTAACATACCTTTTAACTGACCGAATCGTGATGTCAAAACTTCAGGACCTTAGATTTAACTAAACTTTTAGGAACCCAGGATGAAATGTACGTCATAATTCCCCCCAATGCTATGTAAGTGTAAAAAGTGAAAATGGAATGGATAAACAATTTCTAACTTGTGTGGTACCAAATGGTTTGTCGACGTGGACCAAAACTAGACCTGCTTTTTTTATATGTTTCATGATCATCCGATCCAATGACTGTGTTCATATACAAGCTTAGTTGCAGTAATATGAATTTCTGTTCTAAGACCAGGACCAGTATCCTCTTCACACCACTCTTCACCAAAGCCTATTTCATCTCTAAGTTTAAGTTCATCAGTGGACGAGTGGGTTGCGTATTCGCCTATCAGTTCTGGTAGCCCGACTTCGCTTCCCACTGCTGCCCGTGAGGAACCAGAGGAATTTATTTCTGGTGATTAGGAAATCATTTCTCGATATAACGTGGTTCGGATCCCACAATAAGCAGTGGGCTCCGTCGCTAAGTAACCAATTGGTTCCCAGCCACGTAAATGGAAATCTAATCCTTCGGGCCAGCCCTAGGAGAACTGTTAATCAGCTCAGTGGTCTGTTTAAAATAAGGTATAATTATCTGGATTGAATAGAGAAATATATATGAGGGGATAAATTTACCAACTACAAAAATCTTGCACACGTATAAAAAAGTAAAAAATGCTTCGGCGCAATCGACTTTTCTGTACAACGTATACTACTGTATAAAACCATCAACTATGACTGGCAGCTCTCAGTTGCTCACCAGATGCGGTAGAGTGAGGGTGCGATCCATGGCTGTGGAAAGCGCTGCCAGATGCACGATCCATGGCTAACTTTAACCTTAAATAAAATCAAAACTACTGAGGCTAGAGGGCTGCAATTCCGTATGCTTGATGACTGGCGGATGGATGATCAAAATACCAATTTGCAGCCCTCTAGCCTCGGTAGCTTTTTTTTAGATCAGAGGCTGGGCAGAATAAAATGCGGACGGACGCATGGACAGACAAAGCCGGCACGACAGTTTCCTTTTACAGAAAACTAAAACCATGCACAGGAAAAACGTACAAACAAACTCGCTGCCGCGAAATAAATATCTGCTGCCTCTCCTTTTCAAGACTCTTGACCTGAATAGGAGTTTACATTAAACATCTCGAGTCTGTCATTTGATCAATACCACTCTCTCTCTCTCTCTCTCTCTCTCTCTCTCTCTCTCTCTCTCTCTCCCTTGGCTTATTGGAAAACAAAATATAAAAAAGATAAAACTGACATAATCTTTGAGAAACTGCATTTTGGCACACTATAAGAGAGGGCACAAATTCCTGTCATTCCTAACTAATCACAGTGACTTTATTTAACTGACCTCTAATCCCAAATATTATATTTGGGTTCAATACCTCTCCTGCGAACAAACAAAAAAAAATAATTACATTGAAAACGGGACCAGGTGAAAATCAAATCAACAAAAACAACAGAACACTAAAAGGACGCGATCTAAGTCTGCAATTGCCGATGTCTGGTTTTGTTTCAGGGTTATTAAAAAAAATCTCATCTTAAAAAAAAAATCTCATCTTAAAAAAATTCTCATCTTAAAAAAATCTCTTCTTTAAAACAAAAATCTCATCTTAAAAAAAAAATCTCATCTTAAAAAAAAAATCTCATCTTAAAAAAATCTCATCTTAAAAAAAATCTCATCTTAAAAACAAATCTCATCTTGTACAAGAGAGCAGAAGATACAAGGGAATTCAAACAAGCTATATTTGTCCCCAAAAAAGACACCGTCTCGACAAAATGGCATTCAGCTTAATCAAATATAATCAACAAAAACACAAGTAGGAATGAACAATGAAAAGTTTCATTTGGTGACCCATCTCTAAGTAAGGGCAAATCGATAGCCTGACTCGATGAAAAGTGATATGGATAGAAAATTGTGGAATATGATTTAAAAATACAAAATCATTTGTGTTGATGAGAATTAACAACCAAAGGAAGGAGGGAAAATGAACAACGATTACCTTACGAACTTAAAGTCGACTATATAAGTATATGTATGTATGTGGTATGTGTATACACGCGTATGAGAGAGAGAGAGAGAGAGAGAGAGAGAGAGAGAGAGAGAGAAACTTACCAAATGCCGATGACATTGTTGGAATGACAATAAACTTGCAAACAATAAAATTGAGCAAAGAGCCGAAGAATTTATGTGAATCCTTTTTTCAGCTTTATAATTCTTCACTTTGGAGACATTTTTAGTTTTCGCTATTTGCCGAATTAATACAAAATCGGCTACTGTTCATATTCTCCTGTATTTCTCAGTGAGGGGAAAAATAGTAACTTTTAATTCATAAAATATTTATATTCATCAACATAATACTAACCATTTATATTTCGACAAACTCTCCGTTACAAACGAACTAAGAGCCTACAAAAAATCTATCGTCAAAACGTAACAAAAATACGAGTAAGACGAATTCTACAAACTTCTCTAATTTGACTGAAATTCTAGAGATCTGAGGGGCAAAAAATCATTTAATATCCTTGGTCTTTTTTTTAATAAAATCTAAAAACAATGTCCAGCTTCTTCTACAGAATTTAATTCCGGGGGAAAAGGGTCAAGTCACTAATAAAAGACAATACTTCAGATGAATTGAGTTGGAATGGCATCCTCACACGTGCCGACTTTTATTACTATAATATATATTTGACTGTGGCACCGACGAAGTGCCAGGCACTTCCGCCGTTGTGTGTCATCACTCTCATTCATGAAGACCTCTTAGGAACCTGCTACATTAGAATTACTTTTCTATTTGTCTATTTTTTTCTCATTTTGCCCCTTTTGCATTTCTGTGTAATATTGATACTTGGAATGAGCGTCAATGAAGGGGTGCTACTTACACCGACAGACGGACCCAACTCGCTCCACTGACGATAATTCCGTACTTATGCATATGGTTGGAATCACATTCCTGAACATACAAATGAGCCCTCTAGCAAAAGGATACTTGCTATATAATATTCGATACCAAATCTTGTATCCAATTTTGCGGTAATTTTAATAGACAACGCAGGCAGAAAGAAAAGAATAGTATTAAGATTTTAGCCAAAAGGCAAAGCACTAGGACCTAAGAGGTCATTCAGAGCCGATACGGAAATTGACAGTGAAAAGGTTTGACAGGTATAACAGGAGATAAACATCGCAATTGCACTATGAATCAACTGTTGATTGAAAGGGGTTGCAGCGAAGGGCCGAAGGGACGCAGCTAAGAACCTTATGTACTGCCTACAGTGTACCGCATGAGGCAGAAAGAGAATAGGTTTCAATCCCTTTTTCCTATTTTTTTTTTTTTTCATATCTACAGAAAAAATAGAAGCAATTGTTTTCACTTAATACTTCTTCAAAGTCAGAATAACAACGAAGAACATTCCCGGGTCTCCTTAACCCCTGGATGCTTATTACTGAATCATCAGAGAGGCCTCCATATTAAGAGGGACAAAAGACTCCTCAAGGATTTCCCTTCCTTAAGTGCAACGTTGCAATCAATTCTAAATAGTAAATACCGGGCCTGGCAACACACGCGCTGCCAACGGCTGACTTTTCAATGCACGACAAGCCAACTGTTGATATTATGACATTTTTTTCTGTATATTTTACCGTGCCATCGGGATTTCTATTAGTTAACGAAAACATGTACACATTCGATTTTTCTGCCTGACTATGTGTACATAGGCCATAGGCTTTCAGAGGCTTGGTAATTTTTGAGTTAAGGTACGTAGGAATATCATCACAGACACGTCATTTAAAATAGTCTCAAAAACAAAAAAGAAGTCGATAAAAAACACTAACATCCTCGAATACAAATGGTGCGACACACGCTCAAACATACTATATCTTCATTAACAAGGAGGGCTGGTAACACCCACATGACACCTCTTACAAAATATACCGAGATAATCTGTACTCCTCTGCTTGGTTTATTTCACCGACTATTCCTTTCGTTTTACTACGAAGCTCTGTGTGTGTGTGTGTGTGTGTGTGTGTGTGTGTGTGTGTGTGTGTGTGTGTGTGTGTGTGTACAACCTTCCTTCCCTTGAAAGGCAAGTCAATCACATTCCTTTTTGGTTCCCGCACCCTAACCTGCTTTATTACTTTCCTAGGATCAAGGCTAATTAAATGCTTCTAGTCAGCCGTGAATAAGGCTTCAAAAAATACTCTGTCTATCTGTCATAGGCATAAAATCAAATAAAAATACCTATCCATGAACAGAAACTGAGAAACTATCGTAGAAACTATATACCGTGACAAGAGTACTTTTTGTTACGGATCTGAGTTTCATTTCAGAACATAGTGATTCAATAACAATCAACTGGTGCTAACCCGACTGTTGCATCCTACCACCACTTTTTAGTTTTCTGGAAAAGAAAACTATTGAGATGGCTATTTGTCTGTCCGTCCTCACTTTTTCTGTCGTGATTAAGTTCTTAAAAACCTACTGTGGCTAAAGAGCTGGAAATTGGTATGCTGATCATCCACCCTCCAATCATCAAACATAGCAAATTACAGCCCTATAGCCTCAGTGGTTTTGATTTCATTGGAGGTTAAATTTAGCCTTAATCGTGCGTCTGACAAAGATACACGACAGGCCACCACCAGGTCGTGGTTAAAGCTAGACGGGCCACACCTTATACAGCATCATACCGAGACCATGGGAAGTTAGATCTATTTTCTGTGGCTTTGGTTATACTTCGGCGCAGTTTTTACTTGTTACAAATAGGGTTCAAACATGAAGTTGTTCCTGGAAACTTTCTTAGCTACTGAAATTGCAGGTCGGAAGGGAGAAAATCTTTATCAAAGTTACACTTCAGTGATATTTTAATTTTTGAAAATGGTATTCGTGTGTGCACTAGAGACAAGACTTCAAACTAGTTCAACGTTGGCCGAGTGGACTTCGCGCTCGGCTACCAATCTGGTGGTCCGTAGTTCGATTCTCGGCTCGGCCAACGCGGAACCTGAAGAATTTATTTCTGGTGATAGAAATTCATTTCTCGATATAATGTGGTTCGGATCCCACAATAAGCTGCAGGTCCCGTTGCTAGGTAACCAATTGGTTCCTAGCCACGTAAAATATCTAATCCTTCGGGCCAGCCCTAGATATACTTGCTTTTTTATGGCTTCAACCTAACTGCATTATCTGTAAAAAATTTTGAGGGCTGCCTTTCCCAAGAAAACTTGTTATATAAAAAAATATCCACTTTTACAGGACTGGAGACAGATCTTGAGCACAGATAAAAACTTTCCCAATTCCATTTTGGTCATTACGAAAGAAACCAGTAAAAAATGCGCCAAAAGTTTCTTCGCATAAGAAACGTATAATACTGTATTACCGGACTGGTAGCACTTCAGTCGCTTCCCAAAAGCGGTAGAATGATAGTGTGTCCCACGCTTGGGAAAGCGCTGCCAGATGCACGATCCATGGCTAAATTTAACCTTAAATAAAATAAAAACTACTGAGGCTAGAGGGTTGCGTTTTGGTATGTTTGATGATTGCAGGGTGGATGATCAAAATACCAATTTGCAACCCTCTGGCCTCAGTAGTATTTTAGATCTGAGGGCGGACAGAATAAAATGGGGAGTGACGGACAAAGCCGGTACAATAGTTTTCTTTTATAGAAAACTAAAACCTAAAGAGGGAAAAGTTATCTACCTAATAATCTCTTTTTGAATTGCATTATAGCGTTACACTTCAAGTTTGAAGGAAGCTCTGTTATCATTATCATCATTATGTTATCAAGTTGGAAGTCTTGACAAGACAGTGCGTCCTCTAAGTAACTCTCACTTTGGGTTAAATAGCTAAAGTCCCCAATTTAGGTTGAAAAATTCATTCTAACTTCTACTTTCGGTTCTATAGCCGAAGTGTCTACTATTTTAAAAAGGAAAACAATTCTAATTCAACTCCTCGGACAAAAAAATCAAAATATAACAGCAATTTTAATCACATATTGTGTCACAATCATGTTGTGTCTTTTATTCATTATCATCATGCCTTAATGAAACAAGGAAATACCAGACTAACAACACTGAACTTCACAGTTTAGTTACCTCTTCCTGTATCCTCTCACTTCAAGATAACATGGAACCAACTCACTGACGTGGAGGTGGCTTCAAGACTTTTATTCGCAGACCGCTGGATACTTTCCTTTCTGGCCCCCCCTTCCCCTCCAACCCCCTCCAAAAAAAAGTTGGAAATATCTCCCCTGAGAATGGGTTCGGAAACTTCTTGTTTACCGTCTTCCTGCTGACGTCGCGTCTCTTCACTTTACATTTAGATGAGCGTCTGATGTGAGGGAGAAGAAGAAAAAAAAAACTGCTGACCTTTTATTGGTGTTGCTGTCGTTGTCTCTACTAATTTGCATAATTTCAAATCACGCGTATTATCCAAATGTATCTTTTAAGCTTTGGAAGGATGACTCCGAAAGCGCTATGCATTAAATCTTCCGCTAATTATCTTCAAGATAAGGCTGCTAAGCCCAAGTCCTTCAATCACAACTGCCTATACTTAACGGAAGAACAATGAGTTGATTGAACATGGCCATATTTTTGTCCACACTTGGGACTCCCCCCAAGCGGCCTGGTCTCCTCGTTACATATACCGCACATTCGTAGTCCATCACCCTGCAGTATGAAAATGTGTATCAAACGAGTATGACCTACCCTCAGCCTAGTATGATCCAAAGCTCTGTCTTCCTTCTGAAGAAGGGACATTATGTATCAAAACTGCCTGTGAATTCCACTTTATCTCTCAAATTTGTGGTTTTAAGATTTTTTCACACATTTGCTTCTGAAACAATTGACTGGAGACAAAACCTTATCGCAGGCAGAACACAAATTTCACATCCCAGCATCACCAACCTCTGTTACCCTCCACATCAGCGGCACATAATGAGTATCATAGCGGAGTAATGTGTCCTTTTCCTTCGCTAAATCGGAAAACAATACCCTTGAAAAGCTCGTGCCTTCTTTTACAACAATAACAATACATAAAACGTCAGATTTTGAATACCAGCTAGAAAGTTAACTAAAAGAATAAGCAGATAGCGGTACAAAAAAAAAAAAATAAGGAAACGCTCATAACGAAAGACTGGAGAACATAGCAAACATACATAATGAAAGTAGTACGCAAAAAACACACCACTGAATGAATGTTTCACGTTGGGAAAAGGAACGATCAAGTAGACGGCAACATCTTCAATCCCCTATACTATATTCATCATCAAAGGCACAACAGGTGAGAGAGAAGGAGTTTTAATGGAGCTTGATAAGCAAAGAAAAAATAAAGAGATCACCTGGAGGGCAACACCTTTAATCTCCATACAAATCCACTCTCAGGGAAAAAGCAATAAAGAAAGAGGAAGAGAGAGTCAACTGCAAACTGAGGAATAATTATCTAGAGAAATATATATATCAAGTAACAAATGCGTCAAAGTTTCTTCGGCGCAATCGAGTTTCCTGTGCAGCGTATAATGCTGTATGAAACTCTCAGCCATAGCCCATGAAACTTTCAGCTACGCCCGGATGGTGGCCTGTGTTGTTGGCACCTATACGATTATGGCTAACTTTAACCTTAAATAAGATAAAAACTACTGAGGATAGAGGGCTGCAATTTGGTACCTTCGATGACTGGATGGTGGGTGATCAGCATACCAATTTCCAGCCCTCTAGCCTCTGTCGTTTTTAAGATCTGAGGTCAGAAAAAAACTTAAATAAATAACCAGAGAAGTAAAACAAAAGTGCGAACCCGCGTGAATGAGCGAAGAGACTCTGGTTGAAACGACAGCTGTGATACGCGTTAATCACTTTTCATTAAAGCTGGTTATTAATTGCACAACAAAGCTTTTAATTACACTAGGCATTATGTCCCCTAATGTTAATGGATAATTAATTAGGAAAAAACGAGCCTAAAAGCAACATTTTCCGTCAATAACAATATCTACTCGAGTGCTGCCTACACATACACGAATACACAGCTGAATGCCAGTTAATACATGCTTAACACGCATGAATACCATGCAAGTGTTCATGTTTTCATTGCATAAATAAATGGACACGAATATCATTATCAATTGACACATTCATTAGTGTCATAATAAGTAGGCATTACCGGGAAAGAGGCACGGAATCAAGACTAAATAGATGGCCTAATCTAGAGAGAGAGAGAGAGAGAGAGAGAGAGAGAGAGAGAGAGAGAGAGAGAGAGAGAGAGAGTTCGACTTTGTAATATTAAACCTAGACGTGGCCAATATTAATTTCCCCCAAAAGTTTAAAGATTTCATTGAAGTCCTAAATAAAAAAATATATAATTTCTTTTGAATAATAAAGAAAGAAAGAGCAGTTTACTGTCAGAAACTTCAGATCTATTATGGGCCAACCAAACTAAATTGGCCCATAGTTTGTAACTTTTCATTCATTAGTGGAGGCGAATTAAGTACGAAAACTTTGTGATTATAAAAAAACTTCCGCCAGTCCTCGTTTTGTTTGTATACTTTCGGTTGACATAATCACTTAATTCTCAGTTACATACTGATGTGAATGAAAGAAGCAATTTAACATAAATCTGATGCCCTTTTAATATGATGACAACTAACAAATAACAGATCTTGAGCGAAGTGAAGGGATATCAATTCTGCATTTAACTCGATGTTCAGTATCGTGGGGTAATACAAGAGACACTCTCACAACATTGTTATTTCTCTCTCTCTCTCTCTCTCTCTCTCTCTCTCTCTCTCTCTCTCTCTCTCTCAGAGCAATATAGCGGGGAAAGGGTCAATTGTGAGTATGAGACAATTCTTCAGGTGAATCGAGTTCGAATGGCACCCCTCACACGTGGCACTCCTTTACTGCTTTTTTTTTTTTTTTTTTTTTTCCACTGACGTACGTACAGCCACACAATTCTTCTGCTCTTTGTGATCACTAACATTTATCATGTCTCTACGTGTTTTGGGAAGGAATAATTTATTATTCCTATGGGTATGATAAATAAAGAGAATAACTACCCAAATTTTTTTTTACATCTAATATATATATATATTATATATATTTATAATATATATATAAGATATAATTATCTATAATTAATAATCTATATAATATATATCTATCTATCTATCTATCTATCTTCTATCCTCTATCTTCTATCTATCTTATATATATAATATATATATATATTTTTTTTTTTTTACAGCCATTATTATTCGGATGTGCATAGTCCATAACTAAAATACTTAAATGACCACAGCAGCCTTGCACAAAAATAAAAATGTCCGGGGACATATTTATTCAAACAACTAAAAAGCACTCCACATGCCATATGCAAGAAAACACCCAAACTATCAAACAATCAATACTCCCACCTTTTATGCGCGCACACAACCTCTTTGTATATATATATATATATATATATATATATATATATATATATATATATATATATATATATATATGTGTGTGTGTGTGTGTCCCAAGACAAAACCTTAACGCAATTATATAACGCATATGCGAATCAAAGAACAAAATCTCTCCTGCGGAAGAACACCGGAGCTTTAAACTTTCGGAATGAAGCTTTTACGCCAAGGTATTTTGATAGACAACGCCGGCAGAAACAGGGGAAATGCCTCAGCATTTGTCACGCTGCGAGTGTGGAAACCTTTCTGGCTTCCTAAGGCTCCACTTTCTCTCTTTTTTTTTTCTTTTTTTTTCCGGAGAACAACTGAGAGAAATTTTTCACGAATATTTCTCACTCAGAGACTCTTCTTGTACAATCCTCACCTTTCTGGACTGAAGTTGACGAACAGGTATAAATGGCTGCTGGGCCGTTTATAAAATATACGGGTTCTTCTTAGATAGTAGTGACACCTAATGGTTTTCGAGGGCAGTTATCTTGAACTATTAATATTTCTTGGGGTCATTATCTTTATAATATTTTGTTTTTTTTTATGTTTTCACGGTCATCCCCAACGGGGCTTGTACTAAGAACGCCGCAAGAGTGAATACAACCAAGGTTAAATATCTGTGTTGGGGGGAGGGGGGAGGGGGGGTGTCACTATTTAGGAAAGATCCAAATAAACATACATTACAAAGATTCTTGAAACCTAATTATGATTTCTTAATAAAGGAGACGTATACTTCCGCTGTATTTGCACCGGAAGTATTCGTCAGCACCTAGCAACCACGCAACCTGGCAACAGCAGGGTGTTTTATGCACGATAGATGACACGAAGTCTCTCTCTCTCTCTCTCTCTCTCTCTCTCTCTCTCTCTCTCTCTCTCTCTCTCTCATATTTTCGCACTCTCACAGGTATTCCGATATGCAAGGGAAGTTTCACAAAGACTGGTAAAATACCTAAATTACTTTTAAAATAACAGCTGCTTAAGCTTACGGGAGAAAAAAAAAACTGTATGCTCGTGTTTATAAGTTTTGTATTCATCCGTGGATCACATTTGCAAAAATATAAATACTGAGAATGTTTGCAAGGAATTTACATAAACATAAATGAATGTTATGTAGAAATATTCCCAAAATTACAGAACCGATGGTATGGTAAAATTTCCTGGATATTCCGTATATTTTTTATACACTTATAAATACAATTTTAAATATTCCAAGTTATTCAAGGTAAAGATTTTATACAATGCAATGCACAAATAAATACCCTGTATATATATAAATGCGACAATCCATTTATGTCTGTGTGCACATACTACCTAGAGATTTTTGAATACTCGCAGATTCTTTAGTTCCCCTTGAAATTATAAATCTTCCTCCATTTTCTGTGAATCGAGCAGCTAATCTTAGGACCCTCATCCTCCGTTTTCTATGAAAAGAAAACTTAACATATCTGCCTATGAGATACTGTACCCAACTACATTTAATGTACTTAGACGCAAGCTCTTCTTTGGAGCATATAACATCACAGTCAGTTAAATATCTATATATTACAAAAATCAACAATTCAACATAGTTCTTACTGTTATTATTATTATTATTATTATTTTACATTTTCTTATACTCTATGAATAAAATCACTGTTAGAAATTTATCAATTCTTGAAAAAAAAAATTGATTTCTAGCGGCAGCATCCACAGCCCCTGAATTGGTAGGCTGCAAGTATGGAAAACTGAAATACCTCTGACATTTCTGTGCTTCAAAAATCGAGCTCGTGGGCGTGCAGGAGACAGCAGAGTGTGTTGGCTACCTTGTCTCCTAAAGTTTTGAGAGCTGACTTGCCCCATAAAAGGAACTACGCATGAAAATGTCCATTGGTCTAGACCGTACTTCCACATAAATGGAAAGATTTGAAACGAGATAAAACCAGACATAGGAAAGGGGGTTGAAACAGTAGTTCTCTCTCTCTCTCTCTCTCTGATTTTGGCTTTACATTCGCGTATCATTGTGAAGCTTCATTAAGCTGTACACGCGTTACGCAAGTAGTTTTAAAGAAAGTATCATGACTACTTTTAAAACTACTATTATCGACATTTAACATGACTAGAAACCAAAGGCAAATAACGTGCGTAGAAATAACACCACACGAGATTCTAAAGGTAATGCTTGTGTATCCCTCCTTTCATTGTTTGCACCGCCTACAGGCATTCTTGGAAAAGCATTTTCGTCCGCTGTACCAAATATTTGAGACGTACTTCAAGGCTCGTATCACGACTCTCTTTTATTACCAGTGCACTGGATACCCTTCCTGCCTCGGAAAATAAAAGAGTCCCAAAAGCCTCTCTTGGCGATTGGTTCGGACTCTCTCTCTCTCTTATTTAGAGTCCCTCCGCTGGCGTCGTGTCTCTGCTCTCCTTACACTTAAGATACTTGCCGAAAGCAGTAAAAGTCGCCTTTTCTTTCATTGTGATAATTCACATAGCTGTCTGAAGTAATTTGATTAATAAAAAAAGGGGGGGGGGGTGGAGGGGGGAGTGGAATGTAGAGTTTAAGCCAGAGGTCAAACATTGGGACCTAAGGGATCATTCGGCGTTTTAGGGAAACTGAAAGTAGAAAGGTTTGAAAGGTGGGACCTAAGAAGTCATTCAGCGTTTTAGGGGAAATTGAAAATGAAAGTTTGAAAGGTGGGACCTAAGAAGTCATTCAGCGTTTTAGGGGAAATTGAAAATGAAAGTTTGAAAGGCGTAACACGAGGAAAACCTCAAAACAGCTGGGTGGCAACGCGGAGGAGAATATGACTGGAGGAGCAGTAAAAATATTGAAAAAAGTTGTTACTACAAGCCGAAAGGACGCTTCAAAGAACCTTATGTAACGCCTACAGTGCACCACGTGATGTGTACAGACTGCTCTATCCCCGTGCGTGGAAAAAAATGAACCTAAATTCATCCAATATCTTTGAACTGTGGCTAAATTATGTTGAGGTAATAAGTAAATTTTTTATCAGGTAACCCTTTTAGTAGCTACCGCTCCCCATCCCCCTCATTGATGTTCATTTTGAGTTGGTAAAAAATGGACGGTATTATTTATTCATCACACTGAAATTAACTTGGCATTTTTTACTTTTTTCCGATTAATAAATTATAATTTTATTTTCTTTACGTTATAGAATACTTTCCGGAAAAATCTTGTTGTATAAATAGTTAAAAATATCCATAAAAAATTTGGTTTGTATGTATATTTATAAAAATTATATATACATTGAATATATATCTATATATATATATAATATTAGATAATATACCATAATACATAATTAATATATATATATATATATATATATATATATATTATCTAGTTCAACTTGGTCAAAATGACTAAGTCGCTCACAATCGTCTTTACCAACACCCCCTCAATCAATGCCCTCAAACCATCCCTGTCTTGCAGTAATAACCTGAGGCCTTATGGAAAACCGATCTATTAACGAATGGGAAGAAAAGTGTCTGAAAAACGAAATTAGTTGGGAAAAACTCTCTATCGCGAGAGTATATATAACGTTCTAAGAGGTCCACAATAATAAAAAAAAAAATTGTTGCGAGTTCGTGTATAATTTAAAAACCCTTTACAAAGCTTTCGAAGGGTTCGAAAGCTTTGTAAAGGGTTTTTAAATTATACACGCACTCGCAGCATTTTTTATTATTGTGAACTTTTAGAACAAAAAAGGAATTATTTAGATGACTACACAGACACACACACACACACTATCGCCGCTATCCATCGACGGTAGAATTTAGCTTTAGTAACATGCTGTGCAGCAAGTACGACCAACAAAAACAATCGCATTTCCTGGCACTGAAGTTTCCCGCCCGAAACTGGCAGCCTTCGGTCTTTCTTGCCGACACCCTGCTGACAGATATTTCCCTGAAATGGCGGCAGCGAGCCTACTACATTTCGGTTCTACATTTTTTCCAGAACAGGCACAAGAAGAAGAAGAAGAAGGCTTGCAACGTTTATTCATAAAGGCTGGAACGTGAACGGCCTACGAGCAGGCAACAACGCAGTTGAGGAGGTTGCCATGTCTAGTAGAAGGTCTTGGGATTTTGGATGACTAGAAAGTGGGAAATTCGTCGAGGCAAAATCTTTCTTTTTCCAACAAGAGAGAGAGAGAGAGAGAGAGAGAGAGAGAGAGAGAGAGAGCTGTTAAACGTGCACTATAAGGTTGGACTATGTTTACTATGTTATGGTAAAATGCAAGATATTATTTTATGAAAAACATCTTTATACAATATCTCAAATATTGCAGTCATGAACTAATCAAAACATAAATAATAATAATAATAATAATAATAATAATAATAATAATAATAATAATAATAATAATAATAATAATAATAATAATAATTCGTCCAGAAGTAACAAAAGGAGCAAAAGGCCGATGAAAAAAGAAACTGGAAAAAAACTATAGAAAAATGACTCATAATATTATCAAGATGACAATATAAACGAATTATCGAGAACTGCTTAAGCAGATTAAACTTTAAAAATTAAAACTTGCTATTTCGAAGTCTGGAATGTATGAAATAAGAGTAAAGAATGAGAAACTAGAATAAGCAGAGCCCTCTTAGGGGACTAAATTCATCATAGTGTAAGACTACAAAAGACCCAAAACCCAAGGGAACGAAAAACGTTACAACAAATCAATTTTGATATATATATATATATATTTTTTTTTTTTGGTCCTGTCAGTGTCTGACGTTTAACCTGCATCAGTAACGTTTTATGAAAAAAATTTACAATCTATACGTGAGTAAATTTTGCAAAATATATTATCAACTTCGGGACGAATTTGACTAAACTTTGCCAAAAAAATATGATCAACTTTGGGATGAACTTGAGCAGACTTTTGCAAAAAATATGAACAACTTTGGGATGAACTTAGTTGCCATATCTTCTTAAGCCAAGAGGCTTTCCCAAACTCTTCCAGGAAAAGTTAATATCACCGCGTGTCTGACGGCAGCAAGTGAGAACTCCCAGCATACCAAGCACGCAAAATCGCTGCATCGACACAAAGGTGTGCATTTGTTTGTGCGTGTGGAATAACTGATCGTCTATTGATTTAAAAATAATACGAATATCTACAAGATGCATTTTCAAGACATGCAATGGACTCGCAAAACTTTTGTTTAATTATTGTGGATTTGGTCAATAATTGTGGTCCATTGTTTCTTTGTATCGATACCTCGTATTTTCTGCAAATGTAAAAAGAGGCATCAAGACGTTCAACTCTTGATAGTTACAGACTCTTAAATAAATTATAGCTACATTCCAATGCGGGAGATTACTTACCTTAATATATTACGAAACTAAAGTGTTCGGAGTATCGATACCAAAACTACGCTTGATTCAAGTAACCCTGGAGATGTTCCGGCACATACCTGAAAATGTAAAAAGGAACCGTTTATAAAAAGACATTTTGGAAACAAATCTCAAGAATAAAAAGAAAAAAATAGGAAGAGAAAACCGAACAGACGGAAAGAAAAGGTAAAGACAACAAATAAAATAAACTCCGGTGTTTGGTGAAGCTTACAATAACCGTAAAATGAAAACACATAAAACCAAAACCTTTGAACCTCTTCCAAGGACAATCGACCTGAGAAAACTTATCGAGTCAAAATTAAACTGATGCCCACATAGGTCATCGTATTTCGCCGTATCTACAAAAAAAAAAAAAAAAAAAAAAAAAAAAAAAAAAATTAAATACTTCCCTGTCCAATAGTACAATCCGTAGCTTATCATTTCACTAAGACAAAATAAACATCATCGCCGATTTAATATAGATATAAAAAAATGATTCGCGTATTCTGTACTCTTCTCTCTCTCTCTCTCATCCAAAATAATACGATTTTTTTTTAAGGTTGAAAGACAAAAGAGGAGATTCAAAATGACAAATGCGTCGCCCCACGCAACTATAGTAAGACAGTTTTATTGATAATGTTGTTACTACAAATGCCTTCGCATTAGATAAAGTAACATCATCCATTCCAGGCGCCATGGTTTGGACTTGCGACTTTATCGAAACATCTCTCAAGTTTTTCTTCTTTCCAAATTCAGTCTATGAGAATTCTGCCAAAATAATTAGTTACTGGATGTCCAGGATATCTTTTATATATATATAGTATATATTATATATATATATATATATATATATATATATATATATATATATATATATACACACACACACACACACATATATATATATATACTATATATATATATATATATATATATATATATATATATATATATATGCTTAAAAATTCACAGTAGATGCACGTGACTTGATCATATAAGCGAACACCACGGGAAAAATAATAAGCAGAAATTCGAAGCAGAGCGCTCGGCTATGAATTTCTACCTATTAATTATTTTTCCTGTGGTAATCGCATTATATATGTGTGTGTGTGTATGTGTGTGCATACATTCGTAAGCGGTAAAGCCATCCCATCGCATGGTCTCACAATTTTCCTAATTAATCTACGCTCTTAAACATCTTCAGCAACCTAAAATAATTTAATGTAAACGAATCTGTGATGAGAGAGAGAAACGAAACTTCATAGCAGGTGATCGGGGGGGTGAGGTTTGATGCGAAAATGTGATGTTAAAAACCTCATGAAATCTAACGCTGCAGAACCAAGTTCTTCGTAGCCCTTCAGAAAATGTGGTTACTGAAATTTAAGTAACGCCATGAATTCAGGCTGCCATCTTTACCCCGGTCTACAAATTTTATGAACTCAGTGGGGAGCAATTCCTTTAATGAATGGCTCTCTCTCTCTCTCTCTCTCTCTCTCTCTCTCTCTCTCTCTCTCTCTCATTACATTACCTTTTAGGTTTAATTAGACATCCCAAGCAGTTTTGCATAATGATACAATTACCTTATGCATAATAATGAACGCCTATACCTGCCATAATTTATGAAATAGCTTACAAAAGCCAATAAACATCAAGATATCGAAAAGTCATTTTGTAAGTCATAAAGAAAAGTATTTTGTAAGTAAAAAAAATCTAATATTTAATGGTATAACTGAATCAACTACCTCGTTTTACTTATATGTCTAAACGTTTGTAAAAAGCTTTTTTTATTTCATAAGTTGCAAAAGAATGATAGGGAAATCTCAAGGATTTTCACCTACTAACTCCGAAATGTTTTTGCATCAGTAGCCTTTTGATATGCGACTGATATTAGATATGAAACTTGACAGCATAACCTCCTCCCAATATACGTTCAGATTTACAAATATTAAGCCTCGTTTGATATCCGAGTCATTACACCTCGAGGATAACTTTACGCCAAAGGGGACTTATTATAAATGATGTCTGCTTTATCACAAGTGGGATTCGAACCGATACTTGATTTATTAACAACTAAAATACAGTCACTTTAACCACTAGTCCTCAATAGAGCCTCTCTTAAGGGCTCAGTGGTAAAAGTCACTGAACGTTCGTTGTTTCTTAACAGGCAGCGGTTCGAATCCTACTGGTGACGAAGCACTTATCATTTATAATAATTCAATAATTCCCCTTAGGTGTGGGATACTCAGGCAGTATACTGAATTGGATAGCAAACGAAAGCTGTGCTTTAATGTTTGTGAACGTTCAAATATTCCACGGTATGACAATAATTCAAATTTACATTATGGAGAGGCACACAAAAAAAATCAATTTGATGTGGCGCATAAAAAAATCAATGTGTGGCATAGAAATAAAAAAAAATCAATTTGATGTGTCGTATAAAATAAACATTTAAAAATCCCATTGTGATACTGTTCATTTTCACGGCTTAAATGAATCATGAGAGAATGGATGTTTTTCAAGTTTTTATTATCATCCGGTCGTCAGATTAGCATCAACAACTAATCCTTTGAAATAAATGCTACAGTTTGTCCAAATGATGACGAAACAATACATGATAAATAACTATGATAAATTACTACACATGAACTGCTCTTAAGAGTACCGCTTTGCTCCTTAGGTACAATTGCGTAATTCGTCATTCTGTAATGACTGTAATCAAAATAATCGAAAGACAGGGTTAGAATCAACCCGTCAGTAAAAGAGAGAGAGAGAGAGAGAGAGAGAGAGAGAGAGAGAGAGAGAGAGTTACAAGGATTAGGATGTCTCGAAGACTTGTTAGTCCATCCGAGGAGACATCGTGTGCTCACTTATCTGTAGGAGCAGGTTTTTCTGTTCATTCACAGCGTCTAAATGAGAGAGAGAGAGAGAGAGAGTTACAAGAATTAGGATGTCTCAAAGACTTGTTAGTACATCCAGGAGACATCGTGTGCTCACTTATTTGTAGGAGCAGGTTTTTCTGTTCATTCACAGCGTCCTAATGAGAGAGAGAGAGAGAGAGAGAGAGAGAGAGAGAGAGAGAGTGTGTGTGCTTGAAGAAACAGTTACTCTCAAGGACATCGGGTCAAACGTGTCAGTATGTAACTGCACACGAAGGAGAGAGAAATTGGCAAACATCGCTAACCTCAAGGTTTCAAAAACAATCAGTAATAACAAAATTGCGCTTTCGCCTAGTTCCCTGTTTTGCAGCGTAACCTTTCTTCTCTCGCTAATTTCCAAACAAGATACAGCAGCCAGGACAGCAACGGAACTTGTGCATCTTCCCCGAAGGCATTTTTAATGAATCCGCAGAATAACAAGTACTTTAAAGCTTACTGCTTAGAAGCTGACATTCCAAAAATAATAACTATCAGCTCCAAAGTTCATGGATGTCACCGGGCATAAAGCAGAATTCCATCCAACCCCTTTCTGGACAACGGGTTTCTATAGTGACGTACGACGGGCACAGACCAACACTTTCTACAGCAGAGTTAGGTAGTTGATGGTTTGGCCAGTTTCGCACTCACAGACACCTGTCATCCAGAAAGGGGTGAAATGGAAATCTCTCTCAAACACCCGGACATCCATGAACTTATACGAGTGACTGTACATGGAAAAAATCCCAGAAAAGCTAGCGGACAACAACAAAAATAATCACATACTCTTTTCCATTCCACAAATTGGGAATACAGTAGTCAGCAAAGAGAAAATGACCAAATAAGGCTAAACCATTTGGAAAGAGATACTAATTAAAAATAGAAAAAAAAATATTGAGTCGCTTTTTGAAACTAAACATATATAGCTCTGCAATAGGTAGTAACACATATTTCAACAGTACACCACCATTGTCCTAAAACAATCATAGTTTTACGAGAGAGAGAGAGAGAGAGAGAGAGAGAGAGAGAGAGAGAGAGAGAGAGAGAGAGAATGTATACTTAATAAGTAACACAAAACTACAAATTCAGACTATGTATAAAATCCGTAACTGAACGTTAATTCCTTTTTGGTAAAAATATGCATATTCTGTATATAAATGATGTACTTAGGAAATAAGACAATCACAACACCTCTCTCTCTCTCTCTCTCTCTCTCTCTCTCTCTATCTCTCTCTCTCTCTCTCTCCTCCTCTCTCTCTCCTCTCTCTCTCTCTCTCTCTCTCTCAACTCGACTACCACTTCACCGTGTGAGCTCATTTCTCCGGTTTCTTATTGCATAAGGCATTATGAACATAGGTCACCTAATATTTGCTTTTTCATTTCCAGAACCTTAAATTGTGTGCTCGGGTTCCGAGATATTCTAAGGCAAACAGAATTTAAAATTCAAATGTTAACGAAGAATTTTCAAATTCCTGAATGAATTCCCAGGTACGCTGTCCTTTCTCTTTTTATAGCCCATTACTGTCCCTTCCATCCAAACCCCCACCCCCCAGCCACCAACCCGCTTCTCTCTCTCTCTCTCTCTCTCTCTCTCAAACATACACAGATTGCACGGCCACTTCTCTCCCGGCTGCAGGAGTTCCCCCCCCACAAGCTCCTTTTAACCAACAAGGGAGCAAGAGATAACACTCGACCATGATCTCATTCATTTTTGTCTCAGGGAGGCTGAGGTCCATTTATCCCGAGGATATATTTAAACAATGCTCTCTCCTTTCCTCTTGGTTCCGCCTCAAAATAAATGTTCTTCTTTCAAAGCAATTTCATTCAAATGTAAACCATTCTCTAACCCATTCTCTCTACAAAAAAAGTTCTACGTTGGCCGAGTGCATTTCGCACTCGACTACCAATCCGGTGGTCTGAAGTTCGATTCTCGGCCGATGCGGAACCAAAGGAATTTATTTCTGGTCATAGAAATTCATTTTTAGATACAATGTGGTTCGGATCCCACAATAAGCTGTAGGTCCCGTTACTAGGTAACCAATTGGTTCCTAGTCACGTAAAAATATCTAATCCTTCGGGCCAGCCCTAGGAGAGCTGTTAATCAGCTCAGTGGTCTGATAAAACTAAGATATACTTAACTCTCTACCAAAAATTAAATGTTGTATACTTGAACTGATAACTACTTTTAGGGAGTGAAGCTGCAGACGGCACCTTCGGCCCCAGCTGCGTGGCTTTCTGCCTTTTTAATTTTCACCAGGCTCCTTCTAGACCCCTCTCACTTTGCTGTACAACTCCTTTAATAGAAACTAGTTCTATTGTTAAGTCCAATCAGGATCGTCGGAGTCCAACATTGTGACTCGCTGGCTTCAATCAAATTATTATAACGACTATAATGACTGATTAAATTAAGCTTTGCTTTATACTTGAGGTGGTAATCCTAATGTTTCTCCACCACTACATGAAAAGGTTCAATTCGCTCGCTACAACTTCCTTTATGAGCTACTACTACTACTACTACTACTATACTACTACTACTACTACTAAAAAAAAAAAAAAAAAAAAAAAAAGCACCTAACATAAAGCCTGTTCCTTGGATGACAGCAAGTTATCATCTCACATAAATAAACCCACAGACAAATGAATTTTACTGCTTTTTGTATATTTCTTAAGGAGAACGAAGCTAAATGTTTAAGTTTTAATGGGAAAGGATTAGTACAGGTCGTTCAATTGCTGTAACTCCAGAATAACAAAAAGTCTGAGATGTAAGAACGCATCGTGAAAAAAAAAAATAAAGGTAATGACAACTATTATTTACGAGCTAAACTATATATATATAAAAAACTGTAATAAACCTATAGACTTCATCGTGAAAGTTCAAAACTGCCGTAATTTCTTCAACAAATTGATAAATAAATTATTGACTGATTGCTTCACCGTTCTCTGGCATCGTGACTGACAAATAAATGAATAATAACAATGAATCATTAACCAGCATAATATACCCCAAGACATGGCACTTGACCTGAAGTCTACCCAACGCTTGAACCTATTTGGCCTTGTTGGCCCCCCAGCTTCTTGATGGCCCCCCAGCCTAAGTTCCGATGTTTTCAGACCCTGTGTTTTCTTTGCAGTACCCACAACCTCCATAATGACCCCCCCCCCCAACCCCTCCCGTCCCCAACCCCCCAACAAGTAAATTCAATCACCTGACGCATGCCCTAATCACCCATGCCCTAATCATCATCTTGAAACCGGGTCCATCCCGTGAGCCCATCTCCTAATAACTGTTTAACGGAGGTTGTAATCATGAGATGAAGTCAAATTAATCCGATAATAAGATGATGAGATTAATCAAAATGACTAATCATATGAAATAATCCCAGAGAGAGAGAGAGAGAGAGAGAGAGAGAGAGAGAAGAGAGAGAGAGAGAGAGAGAGAGTTATAACTTTTCCACATTTATGTGGGCAAACTTTACCGATATAAAGGATGAGAGTTCCTTAACTTGTTATTATACGCAGCTTACGAAAATTCTTGTAAGCATAAATAATAAAAAAAATAAATCTTAGCACTGAATAAAGAAATACAAATACGCTATCCTAAGTACGCATTCCGTACTAAGATCTCACTAAACGGATTTAAACAGGTAACACAATAATGTTAAAAACGTATATAACACAAATATATAAAGTCTCCAGCTGCCGTAAAACAGCTGATCGAGGCTTTGATCGTTAACTCAATTTCAGCTATATAACAATCAATTTCATTCCTTCTTTCAGTTTGAGTTTGAGGAAGTTGGGTCCCTACCCCCATTTAATACACCACTTGAGTACCTAACAGTTAGTCGTTTATAAAATCATCCCTGAATGAAACCAATGAATGAGAAAAAATATTTAACGCTCAAAAAATACATTTCTTCGTACATAAACTTACATGATTGTCTAAAACTGCACGGCTCTCTCTCTCTCTCTCTCTCTCTCTCTCTCTCTCTGCCTCTCTCATCATCTCTCTCTCTCTCTCTCTCTCTCTCTAAAAGCTCTATATTTCTACTGGCTGCCCAGGTGCAAAAGCGCGTACTGGCATGTGGGCAGCTTGATCTAAAAGGACATTCATTTGGTCATAAACCGTCTACCTAGCTAATTTTACATCAACAAAAAAATTATTAGAATTGTTTCTGATTCTCGGTGATGCAACGATTTTCTATGATACTAATTTTTTTTCCCCTTTTGGGGGGGTGGGGTGGGGGGCGGGCAATCCTAAATCATCCATCAGTAGCCGGTTCACCTTCAAATGAACCTTTTCATCGTTATTACTTACTAACATGCTAAGAAATCACTCATAACGAAAGCCAGGGCTACCTAACGAAGGTATAATTAGACATGGGATCACTTAAAGAAACAACTGCAGATGTCAAACACTTTTCACAGTCAAAAGTATAGGCATCTGGGGGATGCAATTTTATAATCCTATGTATGAGCTGCTAAATGATGAAATGACGCTGTACAACAAGACCTTATCACAAAGTAAACCGTAACATTCCCGACTTTAAAAAAAAAAATCATGTAAATATGAAATAAACTGTTAACATGAAACTGATGGAAAAACTTTCGTTCACAAGTTTTAGCGTCAACCAAGGAATTTCTTCACAAGTTTTAGCGTCAACCAAGGAATTTCTTCACATTTTTAGCGTCAACCAAGGAATTTCTATGTCCATGCTACAGAATTTCTGTTGTGTCTCGTGTTTGAAGGTCAAGCTAAATTCGGCATGTTGGAAGGTCAACGAACTCTTAAAAATAGTCGCAGCCTTGATTCGGAAACTGCTTTAGCTCAAACTGGTTCCATCCCATATAATCTTGACAATGGCTTCGAATCCCAAAATTGTATAAATCCATTTTACAAGAATAATATAAACAAGACTACAAGCGATAAATGTAAATGGTGCGCAGTATAGCCCGGAAGGAATTAAATGCAAAAAAAAAAAAAAAAAAAAATTAGCATAAATATATGTGGAATTTGTGTGCACAACTGAACGACGATAACAAGAGACAAATACCAAGATCAGGGATATGAAATTTAACAGATGGTAATGACCAAACCATAACAATATTTAAAACATGGCTGAAGTAAAGAACAGAAGTATTTCTTTAAGGTTAGACAGGTCTTTAAATTTTGAAAAACTCTCAGTATACCGGTTCTTTGTGAATTCTCAACAATGAATGATACATAATGATTTGGAAGTAGTTAAAGGGATACTGCTAATAAAAACAGTTGCGGGAGGAGGAGGAGGAGGAGGAGGAGGAGAGAGGGAGGGAGATCTAACGTCCTAAGACCTAAATCGACGACCCACAATACTAATGTTAGGATCGATTGAGCGATTCGCCAACCGCAGATCTATACTCAGGAGATGGGATCGATGCAAAAAAGTAGCACTATCTGTAAGTTAGAAATCTATATGCAGATATGCTAATTTTAACAAATTACCATGATATAGAGGAATACAGAGATTGTAAGAGATGTTAAGGTTGATGGAAATGAAGCTACGAATGGAATGTAGAAAATATTCTGAATATTGTTGGAGCGAAATCGGATAATTCATGAGATGAAGCACGGATATTTTATGGTAAAAGTTTTACTCGGATTCCAAGAACAAAACTTCAAATATTCTGCCATGTAATGGATAGCAGCGCGCCTGAATCAAATGAGGAAATAGCTGCAAAATGTATTACGAACTTTAATAATACATGCAGAAATGAATTAACACTGAGGTTCATCAACAAAGGAGCAGAAAAGTTTAAGCTTAACAGAATCCTTCGCAATGAAAACACTGAATAGACTTTTGCTCTTGACAATTTTGACAATCTCATGACATTAAATATGTACACGAAGTCAGTCCGTAATAATATATTCAGTTGCATAAGACGAGTAACATACGGAGGCAGACGTAACTGTCATGATTTACTTTTCAAAGACGACTACCATGGTTATGCAATTACAGTGGACCGAAACATATTACAGAAGAAGCAGCTTGAAGCACTACTTGGTAAAGGAACTAACTACAGAGAGCAATAAACCATAGATAACACAAGAGAAAGAAATCATAAGTTTGACAGCTTTTATTACGAGGCGTTATGAAAATGTTACTATCATTTGGATTGTCAATGAAAGGAAAAGTAAGATTAGCAAAGCCTTTGATATGCTGTAAAACACAAAGAAATTCTTATCATCGATCATCTCATTTTTTTGCAATTGTGTTACCTGAAAGGGTTACATAACGAAATTGGTATATATTTGCAAATGGTATTAGTAGAAAAGGTTAAATAAAGAAACTGATATCTCAAATGATGAAATCCGTACATACGCAAGAATAGCAGAAAATGTTGATTCATGCAGAGGCATATGCCATTTAAATATTGGATTCTCATATTTCACAAACATCCACTTAGAGCAAGGTTTATTGCGCCTTCGGCAATTTGCGTTACGATACAACCTTCTTGCTTTATAATTCAGTGAGATATTGTGGTGTAATTGATTAATTCAGTGGCATCAAAAGATGGTGGATAAATGATAGCAGCAAATTGGTCTTAAAAATGACAGATAAGTCATAAAAGAAAACAGGCATAATCAGTTACGTACAATTTCAGTACACTGTATACGAACACACATCACAACAGTTTGAAAGACTAACAGAAAATATTGATGTTCTGAAAATTCGAGCAAGGAATCTAATACTGCAAGGAAATCCAGTAAATACCAGAATGACAATCCACTCACAAAATTATTAATTCTAATAAAATATCACTAATTACGTGTATCCGATTTTTTTTTATTGAAAGCACTATTTTAAATGCAGACTTTACCAACCTAATTTCATATCACAATGTATTAAATTTTATGAACAGTAAGAAATTAAGTAAAGCTTACACTTATACAGATGAAGTACTGTTTCTCAAAATAAACACTAAACTGAGATACAAACACGTATCATTAATCCAAATCATACAATTATACTTTTGGACATTAAGATTCAAGCAACAGATAAAAAGAAATAATTTAGGACTACTATAAGATTAACGTAAAATTATCACTTTTTATGTGGAAACTCCCCCAAGAAATAAAGTTGTGGCGTACAGTAAACATAGGTTGCTTCTCTTTAGGAAGTCGCTCCCCCTAGTGTGAAATGAGGTAGCCGTTAGCTCTACTGGAAAACACTGCTTCGCAGAAACTGGGACAAACAATGGAGCATGAAAATGAACTTGAGCAAAATCAAAGCTATTTATCAGCCGATCTCGTATAATACTCTCATTCCATGATCAGGTGAGCATGACTGAATTCTTTGTAGTATATGGTTTTACCCTCAACGGAAGAGTGACTTTGATATACATATGTAGTTACTATATGGCATGAGTTCCTCGTTGGACGAGTGGTTTTCGCGCTCGGCTACCTATCCGGTGGTCCGAAGTTCGATTCTCGAACTGGTGATGGAAATTCATTTCTCGATATAATGTGGTTCGGATCCCACAATAAGCTGTAGGTCCCGTTGCTAGGTGACTCATTGGTTCCTAGCCACGTAAAGATATCTAATCCTTCAGTCCAGCCCTAGGAGAGCTGTTAATCACCTCAGTGGTCTGGTAAAACTAAAATATACTTGACTATATGGCTTGACATTGCTAATAAGGACGCATCTATATACAGTGATGATATCAAAGTTATTTACGTTTAATAAAACGTCTATTAGTAGTTTACAACAACAATAACTGGAATTCCTTAAACTGGTTTAATCTGCGTGAATTTCATATAAATTACATTGTTAGCCGGTTACTTTTCTTATTCCAAGCAATACTCTGGAAACCAAACTTAAGAAGGACCTATAACCGCTCATAAATACGTCTAAAAAGAAACTACAGCTTCAATATATTAAACAGACAGGAAAACGAATTTAAGTCAACGTAAAAGCTGCTCTGACCTCACCAAAGATATCCACTGTGAGAGGCAGACAGAAGTCGTTAGTAGCACTACACCGAATCTTGCAGCCGATCTCTCCTTTCTTAAGATATATCTCCAAAGGCAATGAGACTCATGCATATAAATTACTTTCTTATAGAAAACATGGGATCTCTCTCTCTCTCTCTCTCTCTCTCTCTCTCTCCAGTTTTCAAATAAAAGTGGGTCAGTGCCGACTGAATCTTGCATCAAATTTTGAAGAAGAATAGCGTAAATACATCAAACATTGAAATATAACGATGGAATTTAACAAAAAACATTTCCTTCAGCCTATTTTGGTTAGCAAAAGTTTTTGGAGCCATTGTTTTACAAAGTCATCTAGAGACATTCTTACCCAGAAAGGACACACACACATACACACACACACACACACACATATATATATATATATAAATAATGTATGTATATATATATATATATAGATATATATATATATATATATATATATATATATGTATATATATATATATATGTGTGTGTGTGTGTGTTTATACGATCACAAGTAACACGTGAAGATCGTATATGAAGGGCCAGCAGGAAAAATGAAAAGCAGCAGTACCTAGCGCTTTCGTGTATTCTTGATACACCTCATCAGAGTACAATATATATTGTACCCTGATGAGTGCATCAAGAATACACGAAAGCGCTAGGTACTGCTGCTTTTCATTTTTCCTGCTGGCTCCTGATATATATATAATATATATATATATATATATATATATATATATATATATATATATATATTATATATATATATATATATATATATATATATATATATATATATATATAATAGACAAGCAAACAGGGCTACACACCAACCCATCAAAAGCCGTAGATTTTGTTTCCAAAACATATCTTTTCAACATCACTCTCGTCGGATGTTTTTCGCGCAATTTTTCCAGTGCGTTGTCTTCCCTAAAATACAATCCATTTCTGCGGGCCTTCTCCCTATCTTCAAAAGGTTGATGAACCATTCACGAGGAAAGTCGACAATCTCACAATGGCCCTTTTCATATCAAACTCACACAGAAAACCAACAGTAAACGCAGCCAAACTATCCACCGTGGCCACTTTTCCTAACAACCAAAAAGTCGTTTGTAAGGTAATACAACAGATAATGCTGCTAAGTGATAGAACGTAAATGATACATTGATTGAAAAAACTAATCATGACTTTTCACTTCAACATATTAATTTTTCCGTGATTTCTACGAAGACTGGATTTTTCATTTATCTTTATCTGGATCTAGGAGTTGCAGATTATTGCACACTACGCAAATTAAAATGACTGTTAGATCGTACCAAAAAACGCAGGAAGTTATTCTTGACACTGTTAAATATATGTCAAGTATGCTAAAATGAAATACAGTTTATTAAAAAAAATATATTCATTTAGCACTCTTAAATAAATGGTAATTAAGATTCCTTTGAATATGCAATCAAAACAATAATAACATTGTACATCATATAAATTCCGACCTCTTTCGCCGAGTTTCAAGTAAAAATTATATTTTGAAAGAATATTTGAGTGAAGAGGTTTTAAATATCATCTTTATTTTAGCACAGCCAAAAGTATCGCAATATAATAGGAAAAATATTACAAATTCCAGAGTATATCGCATAAACCAGACCAACACTTAGCGACTTTCAGCAGCTACTGGCACGATTTATTCACTCTAGTAGGTACGGAACATTATCCGAATCAGAGCTTTTAGAGGCGGAGGCAAAAGAAAAGGTCGGAGAATATATATATATATATATATATTATTAATAAATATATTATATATATATATATATAATATATATATATATCTATATATATATATACGTAATGTTATATATATGTTATGAACAAATCACACACACACATTATCAAAAAGAAACGAAATTCGTATTATATTAACACGAACACTTCGCCATACAAAGATAAAACATATTACTTTGACCTTTATGCACATTTAAATAAAAAAAAAACCCAAACACGTATAAAAAACACACACACACACACACAAGATAAATCTTTTAAAACTACAATTCTCGCAAACCTTATTGAAGCCAGAAAATGGATCGACGAATAATCAAACATATCATGTCTAACGTTGATTGTTACGAATAAATGAGTCAAAGTTTCCCCTTTAAATATCAGCTACAGCAAAAGCGAAAGAGAGAGAGAGAGAGAGAGAGAGAGAGAGAGAGAGGTGGGTGCTTAGGGAATTATATATGCATTTACGGTTTCCTTTTACCATAAAATTTAATCTTGACGCCGTTAATACGTTGACTATCCTTTCAGGAATTAAAATGTCTTAAATACAAAGTTTTTTCATAGTCAAAGAAAATCTCCTCTAAACCTTCCCCCTAAAAAAACACAGACTAATTATAATTAGACGAAAAACTGACACTTAACAAGAAAGAGCCGAACAAATTTACCTGGTCATAATTTTCAAGATTATGGATTTGCTTCTTTTTAGACCTACTTACACAAAACGGTCGCCTGTCTTGCTAAGAATTAACGGAACCCATTACTCAGTTAATTTTTTTTTTCCTTGGGGTGGGGTGGGGGGGGTGGGGCGTTCCCTACTTCGATTGACTCAGGAACGAGCACCAACCTACACACACACACACACACACACACACTCATCATTCAAGTAAGCTACAACGGTAGACTGGATCACAATGACGTGCCTGTACGCAGTTTCAATATTAACAATCTGAAAGCGTGAGGAATATAGAAAAAATGTAATCAGAAATTTTATTTAAAGTGAAAACTGAAAATGCTTCAACCAATCCTGTCTAACTCATCTCCAGGATATCGATACGAGTGAACTGAGGAAAAAATAGAGGAGAGGAAAGATATATATAATATATATATAATATTATATATGATATAATCTATATATATATATATATATATTAGATATATATATAATTATATATATATAATATGTATTATATATATATTATTCTGCTAAATAATACAAGATTTCACTTTTGTTGTTGGGGTGGTGTAATTCAAATTCTGATGCAAGTCGTAGAAGCATTCCATTTCCAAATATAGAATCATACTAATCAAAATAATAATAAACAAACAACAGAACACCCAATAAAGTGATAAGTCGTTAATAATTTGTCTCATTTGCGAACACGCAAGAAAACAAAATCGTATAGAAAGAATTGTGATAACAACAATGGCAAATAAAAGCGGTCATTTCACGAAATTGTTTTTATTTTTGATGAAGAAAGCGTTCACGTCGACTTGAACTAAAACCCAAGAACAATGGACAAAACGATAACCTTCATAAAAGAGTTTTGTAAACCCTGCACCAACAAACAACAGATTCCAGAAGAAACAATTTCCTAAGCAGCAGTAGTTTTAACAGCGTTGAAACAAATACGGCAACAACTCCACATCTCCCACACTCCCATAAAAAAGTGAGACAAGAACTCTTGCATAATTCAGTCCCTGTCTCTCTCTCTCTCTCTCTCTCTCTCTCTCTCTCTCTCTCTCTCTCTCTCTCTCTCTCTCTCGTCATTTCTACCTGATTAATGTCTTGAATTCCTTCCAGATAGACAGAATTATCTGGAAGCCCTAATGATGCTTTCTCATTACCCTTTCCCTTCTTGATAAAGGAGCACAACTCGACCAGTTCACTTCATATCGATGACTCTTCGTGTAATTCATCTTTATTATTCTTTCTCTATTAATTAGTTGAGTTGAGTTGAATATAGAATTTAGGCCAAAGGCAAAGCACTGGGACCTATGAGGCCATTCAGCGCCGAAACAGTAGAAGGTTTGAAAGGCGTAAGAGGAGGGAAACCTCTCGCAGTTGCACTATGAATCCGCTGTTAGAAGAGGGTGGAAAGTAAGATGGAAGAAATAGAATATGAAAGGAGGTACGGTAAAAGGAACGAAAAGGGTTGCAGCTAGAGGCCAGAGGCACGCTGCAAATAACTTTAATTTAAAAGAATTTAATTACATAAGAAATCATTCATTGTTAAAGAATATCCACAATTATATATTTCTATGTAAAAATCATTCATTGCCCTTCCAACAGAACTTCGTCTTTATCGATCACACTTAGAAAAACAAACATGAACTCTATCATATGAATTTTTGCCTGCTCTCGGGACCAGTACAAATAAGCATTCTCTCAGCATCCCTTTAAATGTATGTATGTAAGTAAGTATGACTTATGTATGTATATGTGAGACTTAAAACATTACGGATTTGCATTTTTAGGGGCTTATGTTCAGAGAGAGAGAGAGAGAGAGAGAGAGAGAGAGAGAGGGCACTTCCGGGTCTTTAATAGAAAACTGAATTTGTATACAGTGTTATGAAGACTTATGAAACAAACAGAGTTTTATTGAATGTCAGCTCCAATCCTGGATATTGACGCTAAAAATTGTACAGAAAATATTCCGTCAAGCAAAAAACATTTGTTCATTAATTCAGAGTAAAAAATGAAGCAACACATGTTATTTCACTGCAACCGGTAAGGATTAGAAAACATCAACAAAGGATAATTATCATATTTCACTTTTTTATAACCAACTATAATAATGAGTGCACACACAATAATACAACATTGGAATACTTTTAAAAGTATGGAACAACCGTAATACATGTGAGAGAGAGAGAGAGAGAGAGAGAGAGAGAGAGAGAGAGAGAGAGAGAGAGAGATAGCTTCAGACATATATATTTAAAGTTTTAATGGTCCTCTAATGAAACAGAATCATATACGCCTGTAAGTCCTTTAATAATGTAGTTCAGTCATTTAAAATCTACAAAGTGAAGGAAAAGAATTGCATAACATGCCCATCATAAGAACTTACATCTTAGCTGACATGAAATTACATTCCCAATAAGTAATTATAAGAAAATTACGTCTAGTAGGAATTAGAATAAAACTGATATATTTAGACGAATCGGTCCTCAGAATTAGTTTTGAGAAAAGCCTAAAAGCCAGATAAACTCGCCCGGCAAACTTTCCCCAGCCAAGACGCAACTTATCTCTCTGTAGGCCTACTCATCACAAAGCTCTCTCTCTCTCTCTCTCTCTCTCTCTCTCTCTCTCTCTCTCTCTCCACTGATCGATGTGAACCCAAAGAGAAGTTAAATGCGTCTCTCCTTCCCTTTCCTCATTAAGCCTTCGTCGTCCTATAAGGGCTTCCTAATGCACTACGCGTATAAATGTTGATGGGTTTCCAAAGGTGTTTTTACGTAGGTATGGAACCAGAGGTTATTTCCTCAGCGGGACCAACGGCTTTACGTGACTTCCGA
>NC_061091.1:11492795-11507795 GCF_015104395.2 Macrobrachium nipponense | reverse complement strand
GTGGCCATCATACTGAAACCAATTTTTGTTCTCTCCAACGCCATGCTTTGGGATGGAACAAGGAAACTTATAAAGTATATGCTACTTCACAAACATAGAACGATAAACAGGAGAGAGAGAGAGAGACACACACACAGAAAAATATGACAATGGAGCGGATAAAATCAAACATAAAAGTCAACACACGAGAGAGAGAGAGAGAGAGAGAGAGAGAGAGGAGAGAGAGAGAGAGAGAAGAGTATGACAATGGAGCGGATAAAATCAAACATAAAAGTCAACACACGAGAGAGAGAGAGAGAGAGAGAGAGAGAGAGAGATTCTAGTCTGAAATAATAATATAAAAGCAAGACTAGGAACATGAGGTGCACTAAAATGGTAATAAAAGCAGCCTAAATTTACAAAGTAAACAGACAGTGGTTAACGTTTGATCACTTTATTTCAAGTTTCATACCGACTTACTTAACAAATGGTATTTCATGGTCTCAGTGTAATACGGTTAATTAAAAATGTTGATTTTTTCCCCCTGTTATCTTAAACTTGAAAATCACACCATTTTATCTCGTTCTCTGGAATTTAGCTTTTTTTTATAGTTCATTTGTAAATAGTAAGAATTTCTATTACTTACCTAATCAAACGAAATATTAAAGAGAAACGTCCATTATTTATTGTAAGGTAGCTTAATTAAGAGTAGGTCAAATGCTTCATTTGCTTTACTATTATGTAACTTGACATTACAGGAAGAAGGGAAGGTAAAAACCAGCCTGAAGGGATGAAGGAAAGGAGAGGAAAGGCTTGGTTCGCTGTATCATTAAATAAATATTTACTAATAAACTATACCACAATTCTACAAAAAAGTACCCCCATATGGCCAACATGTGCAAGCAATTGTACCTACCCACCAACACAGGCGTGAGCATACGTGGTTTGTTTCAAATTTACAGGAGTGAAAGATCCTCGAAAAATATGAGTACTATTTATTAAAAGACCATCGAAAAATTTTGTATTTATTAATAGACCGTCGAAAAATACGAGTATTTATTAAAATAGCGTCGAAAAATACGTGTATTTATTAGAAGATTCTCGAAAAATTTATTCATTTTGTATGACCGTCGAAAAATGTTTATGTATTAAAAGACCGTCGAAAAACACGTGTATTTATTAAAAGACCCTCGAAAAATACTATTACAATTTATTGAAAGACCCTTCAAAAATATGTGTATTTATTAGTAGATCCTCGAAAAATATGTATTTATTTAAAGTTCGTCGAAAAATATGTGCATTTATTATAAGTCCCTCGAAAAATGTGTATTTATTAAAAAGACCCTCGAACAATATGTGTAGTTATTAGAAAAATCCTCGAAAAAACATGTGTATTTATCGAAAGACCCTCGCAAAATATGTGTATTTATGAGTACACGAATCTAAACACATTTTGTGTGTCTATACGCAGTATGTAAACAAATCCATCTCCGTCAGGAAGGATGTAGGTTAAAATATGGTTCACCAACGCCCTACGCCTTTGAGGAAGACCCGCACAAGATGCCCTTCTGACATTTATCTCGGTAGCCTAAAGGAAGATATGCTATAAGGAAATATAATACTATACCGAGCGGAGAGTAAAATCGCTGATTAACGTATTACAATGGCGCAATCCAACTGTGTGAGTATTCCTCTCACCCCCTTCCCTCCCCTCCCCGTTCCCTCTTCCCTTCCCCTCCTTACCGCACTAGAGAGAGAGAGAGAGAGAGAGAGAGAGAGAGAGCTTTGACGTTACATGACTTTTGATCTAATGAACTAGCGGCAGGAAAAACTTACAATAAACATGAAATATCTCTATGTTACATTTCCATCAAATACTTTAAAACAATAATAAATCCAAAATAAGCTTAAAAACTATTTTAAACTATAAAATCTCATGAAATTATCTTAAAAAATACTTAAAAGTGCATTTTAGTAAAATATCATCACTTAACACCAAATGGCAACACTGCCTCTAGCTTTAGAAAGGGGAGAGCCATTTAAACTAGTTGAATCAAAGAATACATTTAAATTCTTCCCGGCGAACGAATGGTTTAAATCGTCCCTCTCGCCTTCATCCAATCAGCTGACACCTGCATCTCCTGAACCCCATCAGGGCATTTAAATCACGCCTGGTGGTCACTGTAACGGGGCTCTTGATTGGCGGGAGTTTAAATGCCGTCTTCACGACGGTGCGGATGAAAAATAGCGATTTTAGGCCGATGGGATTTCGTTATTACTTTTCTTATACAATTTAAGAAGTAAAGAATCTGCTTTCTTCTCTGTTATCATCTTTAAGTACATTATTGCGAGAATTTATTTGTAATTTCATTAAATAAATATTTCTCATTAAATAAATATTTTTCATTAAATAAATATTTTCCTAGCAACACGGGATACTAGACGCTGCATCCAAGTTATTTTGCAACTGCAGTGAATATATTATACAGCTCACTATTTTTCTGTAGACTGAGTTCATTTAAACTTTTACTTTACATATTTCAACATTCAACTACATATGATTATTTACACAAAGCATGTATAACACTACTTCACATCCTGTACATTACTTAGCATAGTGTCGGGCCGTGTGACGTGACAGGAATTGCGGCCACGCTTAGAAAAATGTCCCTGCATCTCCTTTGAATTCTTTTGTCGTGTAAAGGTTGTGTACTATCATTGAAAATGCCTTTCTTTCCTGTGATTGATAATATTTTGTCTAGAATTCCTTGCTTTAAATAAACATGCTAATCAAAACCACGCCACGTGTTACTTCCTTTTATAGGTCAATAATAGACTGTCACGGGCACCACAGGGTTGGTCAGCCAGTATATAAATAAACGTGTGTATGTATATATATATATATATATATATATATATATATATATATATATATAAACACACACACACATCATCGCCTCCAACACCGTCGACACAAAGGGCCTATGTCAAACTACATTCAGCCCTTCATGTCTTTACAGTTTCTCATTCACACTCTTCTGGTGCCCGCAGACCCACAGATCACACTCAAATATTGTTCTCCCAGATGTTGTGCGAAGGACATGACCAAGCCATCTCCACTTCAATTTCATAATGTACTTACGCAATTTCCCGTGTGGTATTTCTAACTCTACCTTGCGACATAACTCATAATTTTCTTCTAAAAGCATTATCCTCAAATCGACAAAATCTCTTCAATGCAGTTTCATTTTCACACTAAGACTGGTGTCCGTACAATCACACACATCGTGCTAGTTTATGTAATCTTCTTTTCGTGTGCAATTTCCATTTATTTGATTTCTTAATTTTATTCTACCTGCACACTACTTCATTTAAGAGAGCTACCACTCCATGTCATTTTTCCTAATTGTCTGAAAGATTCAACCTTGTTAACTCTTTCGCCACCTACCGTTATTTCATTACTTTGCTCAAAACTTCGACCTCATTATTTATTTTTGTCTCAGATTTATTTTAATTCCTATATCTCTAAATATATGATGCAAGCTATGCAAATCTTTTTTGTTTTATTAAATACATCACCACCATCGGAATCTTCATATTCCACGTCAAATTTCTAATGTTACTCCAACCTAAACCTTTTCTTCCATCTTCACTCAATTTCTTAGTTTTTTGTAAAAGAAAACTGTTGTATAGGCGTTGTCCGTCTATCAGCACTTTTCCTTGTTAGCCCTCAAATCTTAAAAACTAATGAGGCTAGAGAGCTGCAAATTGGTATTTTGATCATCCACTCTCCAATGATCAGATATAGCAATTTGCAGCCCTCAGGTCTCAGTAGTTTTCTATTTTATTCAAGGTTAAAGTTAGCCATCTTGTACCTGGCAGCGCTTTCCGGAGGTATGGGACACACTCCCACTCTACCGCGTCTGGTGAGCAACTAGAGTGCTACCGGTCATAGCTGATGGTTTTATACAGCATTATACGTTGTACAGAAAACTCGTTTGCACAGAAGAAACTTCAGCGCAATTTTTACGTGTTTTTTATTTTAAAATCTATTACAGGTGCCTCGTGGACACCAAAATTTATTGCCAATTCTCATCACCTTCAATTTTACATATGTTTCGCTCATGGATAATTTCAACAATCATTAAATATTTAACGGAATGCCATAGTAACTCAAAATCTATGGAAGCTGCCAAATTTCTTTTCGTAATTAAGAAAAACACAGCCATTAAAAGGGGAATTATAAATTCCATACAATACCTCAGAATATTTAACACAAATATCTGACCTGTGCAAAGGCCTTCCTTTCTAGGACCACACTGTAAACTTCTAAGCTTTTCATCTGTACCTTTAACCTGCCTATAGTTGCCAAATTCAGACAAGTCACTTGTCGTTGGTACCTTAGCAATCCCTGTCCTTTAACCACGTTTTCAAGATTCCATATTCTACAAAACACTTTCGTTAGCATACGAGATGTCGTTTCTGCTTCATCTATGCTTCATCTATCATACAAAAACATCTTACTAATTACATTTACTTCAGCAGAGTAACTTACAATCCTTTCGTTCGCATAAGATGTTAATAGTAACTCAATGTGAAATACTCTGTACGTACGTAAGAATTTATTATAAACGTGATATATATATCTATATATATAATAATATAATTACCTCAGATTACGTTTTACACCAACAGTGAAATAATCTGAGTATCTAGGTTCGACAAACCAACATTATACAAAGTCATTTCCTTTAACCCAAAAGGTGTATCAATAATGCACTCTGGGTTTACCCGATTCCTCCTACTCTGTTAGGAACTCAGTTCCCCAGAGGCACCTTTCTCGTTATTGATCACGTGACTTCGCCGTGTATCCTCATCAAGAAACAACCTCCTTATCGTACCTTCGTCTGAGGGGAGATATCTAATTATGCTGAATAGGACGAGAACGCGAGGGGCCCCTGGTTGGATATTCGGGGTTTAGAAGATTACCCATCAAAGGTATCAAAGGACCTAACCATATCAGAAAGTATGAAGAGTCGACTTGTCTTACTCATAAGGGAAACCTTAGGTAACATGGTTGTTTGTGCGGGTGCAAACGGTGACAGAATGTCAAGAATTTAGACGCCAGGTGAGCTAAAATGTATGTGTAATATTCTAAGAAGAATGAAGCCAGTACATGCGTACACACCCAGTTAATTTGTGCGTGTTTGTGTTTATACAGGGTGTCCATAAAGTCCCAGTACCATTACAAGTCTTTATTGCTCAGAAACCATATAACACAGTAATGCAGCTTTTTGTAGAATGAAGTGCTTTAAATGTAAACTTGAGGAAATATAGAACATTCTTCAAAAAAAACTGCATTAATCTATGTTATATGGTTTCTGGGTTTCTGAGCAATAAATACTTGTAATGGTACTGGGACTTTATGGACACCCTGTGTGTAATATACATACACATACATATATATATATTATATATATATATATATATAGATATTATATATATATATATATATATATTATATTTATAGATATGTATATGCATATGTATATGTATATAAGCAAGCTGTGATAGAGCCCTTAATCTGTGGAACAAATAATATCAAGAACTAAATAAATAAACAAATACATTCTTACACGAATACGGAAAGGCAGCTTTCCCTAATTCAGGCGACCATGTTTGGACGGAACTCAAGTCAGGTTTTGTCGACACATTGTTCCCAATTGTTCCCGTCAGGATTAAAGCAAATACTGCTTTCGAGGGAACGGCTTTCTGAAATGAATGCATTTCCGACTTCTTCGCCGAGGGCTGACCTTAATCGAAGGAAATTGCAGCCTAAAACCGAAATTGCGCATTGTTAGAACAGGTCGTGGAAAAAGCTATACGGCCAATGTTCGTCAGTATGTTTCTTATCAGTCACCTCCTTAAAGGGGTGAAATAACACTCATTATCTACAGTCAAGAACTGACTGACTTTTTATCACTTTTTATCATCTGGCGTCACATTTCTGATTTGTAAATCAGAACCGAAAAGAGCCTCCTGGTTTCATTTACTGAACGCGGCCTTATTGCACCACGAGTCTAATCAGAGAATGACTCCCCCAGCTGGACCTCAAGCAGAGAAAATGTTTTCAAGTGATAGAGAAATTGTAATCCTCGAATCCCTCCAATCCCCACAAAGAGAGAGAGAGAGAGAGCAAAGTAACCGTTGGAACAATTCCGCTAAAGTATTACAGAGACAACAGCGCCAAGTGGTTGAGTGTGTGTGTGTGTGTGTGTGTGTGTGTGTGTGTGTGTGTGTGTGTGTGTGTGCTTCGATGCGGGGAGCGTTGGGTGTTGGAGCATATCTTTTTAATATGGAAATGTCAGAGTGCCGTTTACCCATTTTCTTATCGGAACTACTCCGCCACAGCATCTGCTCATTTGCTTTTTTGATGTCTCCTTTTTCGGTTCCGGAATTTTTTCCGCGTACACACTGTTACTTTATTCTTTTAAGATTCACTCCATGCTGTACTTTATCAGTACAATTGCACACACAAGCAATATTGTAATATAAACTCAGACACACACACACCCAAAAACATATTTTTGTCACTTTCCACTAGAGATACATCGAAACTAAATTTTTGGCCGATACCGATGCCGATACTTGTTACCTCCAAATTATTGTTGCTGAAATCATTGCTGATAGAGATAGACACAACCATAGTTAATTAAAATTATAATTACAATAATAATTTGATAAATATACTCTACAGTATTAAGATACCATCTTTTTGTAAAAGATAAACAATGAACCTATGCACAATGATATACCTATATATAGTTTGTTTGATGGGCTTTGTTAATAGATAGTACATTTTAGGACGCCTAGAAGGGTTTTAAATTCCTATACTAATGACAAAAGTATCGGCTGGCATCGGCCAGAAATTCACCGATACCAGATACCGATACCACCGGTACCGATACTTGGGCACATCCCTACTTTCCACGCGTGATTTTTTCTATACTCACAATATTAAGACAAATAACGTTTAATATCCAATTCGCTAAACCTTGGGAATAACTTACACTCAAGTGGAGTTTATAATTGGTAACTGCACCGCCAGCGACAGGATCCGAACCGCTACCTGTTTTAGCAACAACGTTATACCTCATACAATGACAATCCATCGGTTTTTGCATTCAGAAATATAGAGTCCTTTACATCTATCTTCTGTTTCCGCATTCAAGGAAAAAGGTAACAGCAAGTTAACGCGTTGGCACAAATTTAAACAACATTACAGCAAAGACAGAGATTCATTTGGGAATTAGGAATGACTGTAATAACTCGAGATTAAATCTACCAAACACCTCTTTGACTCAACCTACAACTCAAAGAACAAGATTCGTGGTCATTCACAGATCCTTTAATAAGTAATGTTTAGTGGCATCTCATATATTTCTTGTTTTGATCTTGCTTGGAGAGCAAGTGTATCGAAACGAGTGATAAATACATATTCTTTTGGAACTGTATATATATATTATATATATATATATATATATATATATATATATATATATATATATATATAATATATATATATATAAGATTTGCAAAAGGTGAAATATATATCGAAACTTGACACTTGTATAAAGTTCTTCTTGTTATTCGTATGTTCTTATCATCAGGCATAAAACTGTCATTAGTAAACTATTTAAAAGTCGATAATACTGTAACATTAAGAACAATTGATACATGATACATCCTGAGGAAAATGTTCAACACAAGGAACGATTACGAGAGACAAGAGCCTTCTAACAAAGTGAGAAAGAAAGACGAAACCGACCGGTTATATACGAAATGAGAGTTAAATGTTCTTAAAAAAATTTCTTTTAAATAATACATAAGCTCGTGTGCTCGGACGAACTCGACAGTATACGCTTTTGGTAAAGAAAAAAGATAATATACGAGAGAGAGAGAGAGAGAGAGAGACGCTTTTGGTAAAGACACTAAGGATATAGTTATAATATTTGGGTGAGAGAAGAGAGAGAGAGGGAAATGCTTTTGGTAAAGAAACTAAGGATATAGTATAATAAATATATATCTATATATATATATATATATATATATATATATATATATATATATGTGTGTGTGTGTGTGTGTGTGTGTGTGTGTGTGTGTGTGTGTGTGTGTGAGAGAGAGAGAGAGAGAGAGAGAGAGAGAGAGAGAGAGCTGTAAATAAAACAAACATAGTGAAGGGTTACTCGTAAATTGAGAGGAAGCAAGAAAACCATTACGAGAGAGATTGTTAGTGTGATTTTCAGAGAGAGAGAGAGAGAGCGAGCGCACAGTCCTTGAGTAACTACCTAATTCGTATGCATGAGGTACATTGCCATTAGGGATAAATTCCAAGATATGAAAGATCTGTGGCGAAACTGGATGCAATGCCTCTAACAACTGTTCAAAGCGACTTTTGCTTGCTTTAAAATTCTGGAATTCTGGAAACTGGAATTGTGCTCCAGACCCGCTTTACAACTTCATTCTCCTTGGCATGGAAAGCCAGCAGAAAATAATGACTTAGTCCTTTTGGAAGATAACTTTTTATCTCCTGCAAAAGTTTCCCAGAATTTTGAAGGTCAGATCTCTAAACTGTTTCAAATTCTTACTATGTTCAAAGATTACACTAATTAATTGTCCGCTTACTCGGGGAGGAAGCCTACAAACAAACTACTTTGTTGTTGATGTTCTTGCTGTTGTTGTTCTTGTTGGGGGGGGGGGGGGGGGTTGATAGGAAAGCCTTATTGAAAAGCCTGAAAAGGTCTGAAAAAGGTGTCTCGCGTTGAGTTAAAGATACAGGAATTCTGGTATAGGATATTTATGATTTATTTATTAGAATGAAAATGTTACAAAAAAATAGTGCGCATATTAATCAGTACAGAAAAATAATTTCTAACAAAATATATCGAATTTATTTTAATTTTCGTTGGTGAAACACGGACCCCTATTTGACCATAGATTTTAGCACACGCCCCGAGTAAGCTGGAGGTCGGATCACCCCTTGTTAAACTAATATGGCAGAGAAGGCTAAAAACTTTTAAAGACAAATTTTACTACAGAAAATGAAATTCCCCTTCCGAAGTTTTCCTTCAGATCTATAAAACATCAACCTCTTTATTTCTCTAGTGATACTCGATACCACTTCAGAAAATGGTTTGAGATTAAACCTAAATGATACCAATCGATAATTTGAAATTGGCACCAAACTGTAAGTCCTTTATTGATAAGCTTTGTCGGCGGCATATCCACGATAAATGCGTCTAAAATGACAATAACCAGAACTGGCTGTACTAGTTTTTAAGCCCTTTACGTTTAGTTTTAGCATAAAGAGCGATTTATGTAACCAAAAACCTCTTTTTTTTACTTTCTAAAATGCCGAGATGCTACGTTTTGTATTTCAAAATACACCATACGGGGCGTAAGAAAAGTATCTAAAATATATTCTCAAAATTTCTTTTCAGTCCAGTATTGACACTGAAATTATGAATGATTCTAGTTACTTATACTGACATAAACAGAACCAAGAATTTCACAAAAAAAAGGACAAAGCTTTTGCACCACAGTAGGAAGATACTAATGACTTCGGTTAACGGACGGACCACTTGCCTGACTTTCGAGGAAATGATTCCCTCGGTCTCTACCGATGATTGGCTGACGTCCTGTCTAAATTCTGTAATACTATCACTTGGTTGACGTCCTGTCTAAATTCTACAATAATATCACGCTCATGGAACTTAGTCATTGCGGAATATTTTCGGCGGGCTGTGCGTAAACAAGTTAATCGTGTTTACCACTTCGCCCGATGCGTCGTTCACTTCTTTCCGTGGAATTCCGATCTTCCTTCATTAATTTTATTTTCGTGGAGGTCTTGGGGCCAACAGGGCGTAAACAAGCACTTCACTCCTCGCTGCATGAAGAGCGTTGTTCTCATTCTCTCTTGGAGCAATCGCAAAAACACGTTCTCGTTCGGCAAAAATGTTTCAAATATGCTGTTTACTGAATAGTTACTGGCTCACCCTGACTCCCTCCCTCCCTCCCTCCCTCACCTTTCGACTGAAAAGGTGGGAAGCGACTTCAGAGCAGGGCTTTCTTCGACAACTTTAATAACATGAGGAGTTGGAGACTAATGGAGTTATGTTAAGGAGAGAGGACAGGGTCTGCGTACTTCTGAGAATAACTGGGTAATGTTTTTGGAGCTTTGACCAAACTTTCAAGAGGAATATCCTGTACTGATGAAACAAAGACTGAAAATTTTAACAGTTTTTTTTTTTTTTTTTTTTTTGGGGGGGGGGAATAATTTGTCTCGTTCTATCCTCGTTGCTGCGGCATTCCACATGCACATGTTTCCCAGTAAATGAAAGTAAATATACATAAATGTGTTCTTACTCTTTTGTAAGTACAAAACCTGATAACTTATATCTCTGTCAATGGCTCAGTGGTCAGAGTCACTATCTACTATCTATCTTGTTTCTAAGATAGTGATGGGGATGAGCACTTACCAATTATAATTCCAACTGACTGTAAGTTATTCATAAGGTATAGTGAACCGGATATATACTAAACAATATTTGTGGCTTAATATTTATAAATAAAAATGCCAAGTGTAAACATGACAATCTCACACACCCAGTTTACATTGTAAGTGATTTTTCATAAAGTAAATGACGCACCAGTTATCGTACATTAGCTCTCCTGGTCACGAAACTCTCTCTCTCTCTCTCTCTCTCTCTCTCTCTCTCTCTCTCTCTCTCGCTCTCTCTCTCTCTCTCTCTCTCTCCTTTGTTGCCTTGCAGGCAATACTCTCGAGCAGATTTTCTTCTGAGTATAAGGTAAACCTTCGTTATTTTTTTTTTAAAGCTTTCTTAATCTTCCGAAATTACGCACTTTTAAGGAACCATAACACCTCCCAAATACTTATTACCAATCTTTCCCTTCCCTTTCCACCTCCGTGCCAGAAGACTCATGCGGGATGAAGAATTCTTTTTTTTTTTTCTTCCAGTCTCTCGACTTTGAGATACAATCCTTCTTCCTACCAGAATTATCTTTTCTTAACCTCGGTGCTTTTAACTTTGCTTCTATTTTTCCCATTGTCTGAGTGACTTGTCCAAAGTGATTCACTATACAAGAGAGGAAACCATTTGAGCAGTCTTTACTTATTACCTAATTTTACGGGAGAAACGGAATAACGTTTGCTCACAGACCTATAGACAACGTTAATAAGGATTTTTAATATCATACATCATATATATCATTGCAATAGTCATCTGTCTGGCATGCATACATACATACATACATACATACACACATACATGCATACATATGTATGTATATATATATATATATTAGATATATATAATATATATATATATATAAATTATTAATTATATCCATAACATATAATTTTCTGCAATCTATTTTTAATCAGCATTTTCTAATTTTTTTTTCCTATTATTCCCCCATATTATTACTGTCATTACCTTCATTATGAATACCCATTTTTCTTCTACTCCATTCAGCAACTTGTGTGGATATTGCCCATTATAATTTTGTATCTAGAATTATGTGTTTTATTGTCTCTACTTTGTATATTCCATGTATAAGCCATAGAGCTGAAATAAAATGTACCATTATTATTATTATTATTATCATTATTTAGTATTATTATTATTAATTATTCTCAATTATTTATTATTAATTTATTTATTTATTATTATTATTTGAAGGTAGGAGACCCTCTCTCAAACATGTTTTGTTAAAGATGATGGCAGCATCAGTGGAATTGATTTTATATATGGTCTTTGCAACCTATGGTCTTTTCGAGCCCTTCGTACCATCATAGAAAGGAACTCGTCCCCCACGGACCCTGCGAAAAAAGTGAAACTAATAATTTACTACAAGAGCAAGAAGACCAGTGGCTGATTATGAAAAACAATCCAGCCCCCGTGTTGCAGGACCCTCTCAAGAAAACTAACGTGTCTACCAGTACAAATGCCCTGTCCGGGAATGCCCCGGCGCTTACATTGGTATGACGACTATGCGATTTTCGAAGAGGATATCCTGCCACGCTCAGGTAGGCGCCATCCATAATCATGCCAAAAACGTCCACAATACCAGGATAATTAGGAATGACATTATTCCTAATATCAGAATTATCGATAAGGCAGCAGACCACCGTCGCCTCCGCCTCTTGGAGGCCCTACACATCGGGAAGGAGAGACCCAGCCTCAACACCACCCAAGAGACTTCACTCCTCCGACGGTGGCAACGAAGGGCGCCGCCCGCCAGCACCAATAGAGCCGATCGAACGGGCCAATCAGGTGCCCCGTCTATCGGCAAGACCTTCCCAATACTACGCTCCCAGTCTCCAGCGTCCGCACGAGAAGAGCAGTGCGAGCTTCCACCTCTGCAAAGACGGCTTGACTCAGGGACTTAATCCTCGTTCAGCCAATGAAAATGCAGCGCCCATCAGACAGAGCACCTGGGACACAATAAATACCGCCGAACGACCCCATTTCAATCAGTTCAAGCTCACCTTTCCTTGAAAATGAACCGATGATACGGTTGGAAACGTTGGAATTCCGTTACAAACCTTAGACTAAGATTTGTTAACCACTTTTGTTATCATATCAATAAATTATTATTTTTAGAAAACATTTCTTTCACCGAGATATGAACATCGGCCAGCTATTAGCAAATATCAGCCCTGATGAGAAGAGAATAATAAGAAGAATTGAAAAAGACCATATATAAAATCAATTCCACTGATGCTGCCATCATCTTTAACAAAAATATATTATTATTATTATTATTATTATTATTATTATTATATTATTATTATTATTAATATTACAATCACGGTCGAGAGGAGGAGAGAAATCGGTTCTGTACACAATGGATGGGAACCAACACGTTAGAACAACTTGAAAGTCTTCGCCCAAGAAATACCACCTGAGACCTCTATATGGATGAGGCAGCAGCCAGGAAGGATGGTGGGGAAACTCGTGTCTCTAATGAAAACTAGAAACCAAGACTATTTCACAACCGAGATCAGACGCACGTTGGGGCTCACGAAAGGTTGTGATGTAGTATAGGACGATGAATTTTAATAATATGCATGTACGTATGTATGCACTTGCATATTTTCTTTTCACTCATATATATATATATATATATATATATATATAATATATATCAAATATATATATAATATATATATATTAGTTGTATGTATGTATATAATCTGCATTCTCTCTCTCTCTCTCTCTCTCTCTCTCTCTCTCTCTCTCTCTCTCTCTCTCGATATATATATATTATATATATATATATATATATATATATATATATATATATGTGTGTGTGTGTGTGTGTGTGTGTGTGCTTGACTGCGTGCTTGCTTGCTTGCTTCTAAATCATTGAAATTATATGAAATGAAGTATTCTCCCACCATTGGGTATTTTGACAAAAAAAAATTTTAACGAAAAATAAAATCATGTGACAAGAGGAAGCCAGGCACAACATAGGGACACTAACCCAGTCATTCTTCCGCATCCAAATTCCCACCAGTTAAAAGGGACTAATGGAACACTGGTCACATGAGACGGAAGGACCCACCCTCACTAACTTAACGGTGGTGAAGTCTGCATCTCAGGCCACTCTCCTACTGGTGTGATGCTGACTGGGGAAGGAAGGAGTCATGGATGAAATGGAAATACGTCCACAAAAGTTAGGAAAGCAATGATAGGGAATCCTGAGTAGAAATTTCACAGAAACTCAGGAATCACTTTCACTTAATGTAACAACTCCTGACGAATACAAATGCATAAAACGGGTGAAACTGATTAACAACAAGTAATCCGAAGTTTCTTCGGCGCAATCGAGTTTTCTGCACAGCGTATAATCAGAGCCACTGAAAATGGATCTACCTTTTGGTTGTCTAGGTATAATATTGTTTGAGCAGTGGCCCATAAAACTTTAAGTACAGTCAGGTGGTGCCCTGTCCTATACAGTTTCCAGACGCACGATCATTGCTAGCTCACTTTAACCTTAAATATAATAAAAACTACCAAGGCTAGAGCGCTGCAACTTGTTATGTTTGATGACTGGAGGGTGGATGATCAACAAACCAACTTGCAGCCCTCTAGCATCAGTAGATTTTAAGATCTGAGGGCGGATATAAACAGTGCGGACGGGCAGACAAAGACCTATCTCAGTAGTTATCTTTAAAATAAAACTACAACGACGCAAAGCAATGAGGTAAAGAATGTGAGATGATATGGAGAAAATTAGACGAGAAGATAATGATCAGTCACAATATAAATGAGATGAAGAAGCAGCGAATTCGATAAAACCTGAGTAAACATCTTACCAAGCTTGAATAAACTTGGGAATCAAACAATCCCGCACATCCGCCATGAGGCATCTGTTAACAGCAAACACTGAAAGGCAAAAACCTTTAAAAAAATCAATTACGTAAATAGCTGAAAAGCTTTACTAAACGGACGAGTAAAAAGGTATAAACAAGAAACAAAGGAAGCTGCAAAGCGCAGAGGAAAGAATCGAGCAAACTAAAAGGAAAAAAAACCAAAATGCTTCGACGCGAAGGAAAGGTTCAGGAGAAGGAAAGAAAATAAGTTGGAAAGAAAATGGAAAATCGAGAGAATGCAAATAGCGCGCCACCAACGGGATGCAAGAAACAAGAAACGGGGGATTTAGATGATAAACGAAAGAAAAATAAGGATAACAGGTAATCCTCTGTGCTAGAGTCTTAGAACGACTGAAAAGTCGGAAGGGAATTAGGAGAATGAAAAGATGCTGCATACAGGTTCAGAAAGTATTAACGATTTTAGAACGATGAAAGAATTGAGGAGGAGGAGGAGGAGGAGGAAGACAAGGAATCGACAAACGAAATAAATGAAATGGTAGAAACTCGTTAGATTATTTCTTGAAATCATCATATTAATTAAGAAATCGTGTTGTCCT
>NC_061091.1:11480295-11487795 GCF_015104395.2 Macrobrachium nipponense | reverse complement strand
GGCTCCGGAAAACACTGCCACATACACGAGCCTTGGCTAATTTTAACCTTAAACAAAATAAAAACTACTGAGGGTTGCAATTTGGTGTTTGATGATTGGAGGGTGGATGATCAAAATACCAATTTGCAGCCCTTTAGCCTCGTTGGGCTGTTAGATCTGAGGACGGACGGGGACACAAAGACGGCACAATAGTTATCTTTTACAGAAAACTAAAAATGAACTACAAAATTTCCACCACGGTTTTATAAAGTTAAAAAAGATGGTCGCCGTTTGGGAAGGGAACACGAAAAAATCCGAATTTAATTCTAATTAAGATCCGAGTAATTTGAGGAGGAGAGGATTCCATGATTACGCAAGAATAAGACGGTTCTACACGAGTGTCGAGAAAAGGGAAACAATGAGAGCCGGAAATAACGTTTTCTGTACAAAGGTGTGAGGTTTTGAAGGAGGAGGTTATACTTTCAAATACATTACTAGAGGATACGATTTAAGGGCAGTTGACGATGAAAGATACGTGAGTATTTAACGTAAAAACAAATGTCGTGTGAACACATATACAGATGAGGACAAATAATTTAAGTTCATAAAAATGGTAGCACCTCCAAAACACAAACAGGATATAAAGAAATGGCGAAGAATAAGCATTACTCTATAGGAAACCCAACAAATGGGTATAAAATATCACAGAAAAACTTGAAACGATCAACAAGAGGTAAATGGAATATAGAAAATGAAAGTTTTCATACAATTTAGTTAAGAAGCTGTACCAAAGAGACAGTGTAAGAGTTCACGTATACAAATATCAAGGTGCACTTAATGAAAGTAATTTACAAAATCTAGCGATGACAATTAAAAAACGAGAAATAAAAGACAGTCTTCCATGTAAACGAAAAAGAGTAAAATGGAGAGAAATAAGGGGAGCTGGAAGGTAAAAAATAAAAATAAAAATACGATCAGTTACAAAAAATAAGGATTATGCAAATAGAGTAGCAACTATTCTGAGAGCAATCGAGAAAGTTAAAAACTGAGGGTAAAAGAGGCTGATGTACAGCGCAGATACAAACGAGTTGCAGAAATGCGAAGGGAAATTTTCGAAACGAAATTACAATCGCAGAGGGTAAGAAGAGCGGGAAAACACATTCCGAAAAAGGTCAAAATGGCAGAGGGTCAGGAGAGCAGGAAAATACATTGCGATCATTCGAAGAGATCCAGAAGGTCAGAAAAAAAATATCACAGCAAACCGGAGAGAGAGAATTATTTATAGTCAGTATACACTAGAGTCATCACTTCCGAACTCCATAATAAAAGGACACACCACCAGCGCCTCAGTGGCGTGGTCGGTATGGTGTTGGCCTGCCACCTCAGTGCCCGCGAATTCGATTCTCGGCCATTCCATTGAGGTGTGAGAGATGTGTATTTCTGGTGATAGAAGTTCACGTCAAGCCGTTGGTCCCGTTGCTGAATAACCACTGGTTCCATGAAACGTAAAAACACCATACAAACAAAAAACAAAAAAACAAAACAAAAAAGGAACACCACAGACCGAATAATCAAGCATCAACCTCAGCAGAACCTAAGAATCCTGTAATATGTACCCAAAGTAAAATACCCTGATCCAGGGCATTAACCTGCTACTGACTTCCAGAGGAATCAGGTGTATGGACGCAAATAGGAAGTGGCTGGAAGCTTCATTACCTTCGAAAGAACTTTCCTTCTCAAACTCCAAACAAAAGCCTCATACATCTAAACATAAGCTGCTATTCGAAACACTCTTCACCTCTCTCTCTCTCTCTCTCTCTCTCTCTCAACAATTCCTTCAGATTTTTTTCCTTCATGAAAACGCAACTGAAGGCAATGTTTGTCTTCTCCCATCACCCTTTCCCTCACTTTCGGAGGAGGAGGAGGAGGAGGAGGAGGAGGAGGAGGAGGAGGAGGATATGGCCTACAAACACCATAATTCCCGAGATAAAAGGCATCCAGCCTGTCGAGCGAGAGGCTAAAGAGAAGGCAGAACGTGATTGCGAGTGTTCGGCGAGAGGTTTCCGAAAGATTTGGAGCAACGCTTTTGATGAAGAGCGGAGGGAAGGAGGCGGAAGTGCTTGTTGTTTTGCACCGCCTCCTGACAGACTTCGCCGAAATAAAAAACTTGACAACACCGATTGAGCTTCCGAGAAGGGAAGTGAACAACACATCACAGGAAGAGGCAAAACACTCCATTTGTTTACACCGAACCAATATTACGTTGTATTAATCAAAGAGCGAAACGGGAACGGAAGACGGATTCCACCAATGGAATGATGACCTGTACACGCATATACGAATTCCAAGCAGATTGGTTGCATTAGCATTGATGTGATCATCGTGGTTTAGAAAAATATACCGCGAATAGTCAAGAGACAGGTTCTCCTTGATCGTTAGCTCCACACAAACGCAAACACACACAGTATAACAATATATATATACATATATATATATATATATATATATATATATATATATATATGTGTGTGTGTGTGTGTGTGTGTGTGTGTGTGTGTCGTCTTGGTACGTGTTTGGGTGACCGGCTTATACATTGCAAGTATTCTAGCACTGAAATCAGGAACATTACCTACAATTTATCTGAAGACCACAAGATAAAACTGAAAAATAAATAAAATAAAATAAATATATTAAAATAAGCATTACATTAAAGTAAAAAATTATTAGATTGCCCAAGTATATATTATCTTTTCGATCGAGTCATCTGATACCGCCCTCTGAATACCCTCCCCCCCACAAAGTTTTTATAGAGAGTCTGTTCACTGACACGACAGCATTTCCTGATTAGTAACAATGAATCCTCCACGATAAATATCTATTGTTTCAATGGAGGAACAAGTCAACAGTTATGTACATATATTTCAAGATAATTCTGCACAGAAAGCTTTCTGGAAACTATTTTATTCCACCTTTTCAATCTGACTGAAAAGGCGACTCGAACAGTTTCCCTGAAGATTTTCTGTCGGATTTATTCTTTAAATATATATATATATATATATATATATATATATATATATATATATATATATACACACACAAACATGCATACATACATACATACATACATACATACATATATATATATATATAAAATATTATATACATACATGACATGCATGTACATAAATGTGGATCTGTTTTACCATTTCAAGACTCATGCTACTATGAGTGCTGTAAGATCAATATTCTTAAAGAAAAGGGGTAAATACTGTCAATATTTACTACCCTAGGAAATCTTGTGTCCAAATTACGACAAGAAAAACCATAATACCTATGAAACATTACTGTATATCCGATACTCGCAATGCCTATAGAACAGAATAGAATACAGAATTTAGGACAAAGGCAAAGCACTGGGACCTGTGAGGTCTTTCAGCGCGGTAATGGAAAATGACATTAAGAAGGTTTGAAAAGTGTAACAGGAGGAAAACCTCGCGGTTGCACTAAGAAAACTGTTAGAGAGATTGGAAAGTCAGATGGAACAAAGAGAATATGAACAGAAGTATAGTAAGAGGTATGAAAGAGGTTGCAGCGAGGGGAAGAAGGGGTGCTTCAAAGATCCTTGAGTAATGCCTACAGTATACCATGTCAGGTGCACTGACGGCACTTCCCCCTACGGTATTGCACTACCTACAAACCATCAGGCAAGAACACCTCTAAGTAGAGCAGCTAGTAGATTTGCTCCGTCCTGAAATTTATCCTTAATGACAATGGACCTCGTGCATACGAATTACCTACTTGTTGAGGAACATGATTCTCTTCTTATCTTTCCTCACTAAGAGTCCCAGCCCGCTCCTTCGACCTCGGCTGCTGTGGATTCAGCACCACAGCTTCCCAGGAATGCTGTGTTGGATATTACTCTCCGTGTACAAAGACCCTACTAGTGTGCTGAAGTCTCGACATCTATTATGTAACACACTACTAGAAAGGGCATCTAATATTAGTTTTCTATCCTTCCTAAGACATGACCTCGAGTTATTATTTAAGAGACGCTGCGGAGGCCAAAGTGAATATCCAATTATAATAGCAAAATCAAGGGAATTATCATCCATGCAGGAGAAGTCTGTCGCCTTTCATACTCAATAGCCATCACAACAAAGGACCCACTTTTATGCTAGCTGAATATCACACATTAACAAGCCTCTCTCTCTCTCTCTCTCTCTCTCTCTCTCTCTCTCTCTCTCTCTCTCCAATTTTCCGCCAACTTCCTTTTACAAAAGCGTTTTGTTTCAAGTTCCTCTTAACTTTCAAGCTTTTGTACGTTTTTGGGAAAGCATCACAGCCGCATAATACATCGCCTCGATCTTTCTCTTCTCTTTATTTTCTTCGTGTCAGGAAGCTCTTGTAACCCTCCTCAGCGTTAATACTCAACGTTCCCAATTTTTTTTTTTATTTCTTCGTTCCAAGATAATTACATTTATATCTTTTTGGGGGCAAATGCCGTTACCTCCTTAACATAATCTGATTTTCTCTTGATCTGTACGTCCCATCATTCTTCGACCAGCTTGATTTGCCTGAAGTTAACAGGTAGATGAGGTAAGAGGATTTCAAAAACTGTTTAACACAGACTTAAATGAGAGAGAGAGAGAGAGAGAGAGAGAGAGAGAGAGAGAGAGAGAGAGAGAGGGGCATTGTCTTTTGAGATGATGTCGCAAGCTTCATGCCCTCCTTCACCTCGAAACAACCAACTACCGAGTACATAATGAAAGTTCAGGTCATTAAAGTCTCAACAGATTTTTCTGCAAAGGGCTTATGTCGTCTCCGACAGAAACAAATTTGGATAATAAACAGAACACATTAAAGCCAATTTGAGATGATAGTGACGAAAGCATAGCAAATACTATTACGCAACGCTTCAAAAACACTTACAAGAAATCTATGCGTCACATTCTCACCTGCCCAACATTGTTGCACTTGCAAGTATAATCAATCACTAATATTGCACTGCATGAGGATTATTGTATTTTAATTTGACAAACTGTCGCCCTGTCGCTCTAGAAGACTTTTAAATTTTCCTTGATATCCCAACGGAAAACTCTGGGTCCCTAGCCTAGGGCTCAATGCTTTGAATAACCTGAGTCTACCCTGAACAAGTAAACATTCTTGCAATTATTATCATTTCTAGCCCAAAATTTCATTTTTATATAATTCTACTCCTTTTATACAATAACCTAAAATTCTCCCCTTGGAAGGGACGTAGCCACCCATCTGAAGGAATTTAAAACCAATGCACCAAGAGGTGTTTTCTGACAAGTTAAGAGTGAAATTGATTCAGTAGTTCGGAAGAAGTCGGAAATGTGCAAAATTTACGCCGGAAATTTATACAAGCATCCATCCACACACCGGGCAAACTTTGAAATGAATCCAAACCAAGCGACAGTCAGTTCCATTATGGTTTGAAGGTGAAGCCAATTCACTGAAAAATGAACTAGACAAATTTTACATCTGAAAGCTTAGACAGTCAAGTCTTTCTTGGAAGACATTTTACAGTAAGCATTTGAAACAATGTAATTATTTGTGGTAGTGCTAACACACACGCGCGCGCGCGCACACACACACACACACACACACACACACATATATATATATATATATATATATATATATATATGTGTGTGTGTGTGTGTGTGTGTGTGTGTGTGTGTGTGTGTGTGTGTGTGTGTGAGACAAGAAATAACAGTTGCCATACTGTATTACCAGGGGCAAAACCTGCTATTATCATGACAAAGAACGAACGAAAACCTGAAGAATCATTCACGAAGACAATTGAAAACTCCACCTCGTGATTTTTGTCGTTATCGGGAGAAAAATACTTCCTCAAACTTTCGACAAAAGCTTCATACATTTAAACATGAGGTTCACATTGAAATACACTCCTCGTTCTCTTTTTCAAGACGGCTTCCTCCTTAAATGCTGCGTCTCCATGAAATTGTAACAGGAGGTGTGATTTCTCCTGAATTCTCCCCCCAGCTCCTTCGTTCCTCTCTTATTTCTGGTATAAAAGTTGCTGTTAAGTTTCTCCAGCAAGAGGCAGAGCTTTCGGCAATGCCGATGACTGCATTATGCACACGCGCGGATCATTCTGCTGGATTATATAGCTGGTTCACTTAAGATTCTTGGACGAGCTCCATGCTTACGAGACGTCTGTTTGGCGACAGCTGATTGGCTGGTACCGGGAGGTAGGCAGCTCCCAGCCAATCAGCGGCCGCCAAAAAACTTCTCGTAGGCATAGGGGGCTCGCCCAAGAATCTACCTTAAGTGAACCACCTATAGTATCCTAAGACTTCAGTTTGATTGTTGCTAATTGTGTTTGGTAAGTATTAGAAAAATGTCAGTTTTTGTATAAGGACTGACAGTCATTTACTTAAAAGTAAATTTGGTCGACGTTGATGATCTAACATCCAGACTTGATTGTTCATTTAATGACCCTGGCACAACTTTAAAATAATATATTTGTCCACACGCAAGCAATAACGGTACAATAATCTGTGCTTCTATCTTTTTTTCTCAAGTCAGATCTTAAAAACTAATGAGGCTAGAGGGCTGCACATTGGTATGTTGATCATCCACCTTCCAATCATCAGTTAAAACAAATTGCAGCCCTCTAGCCTCTGTAGTTTTATTTCACTAAAAGGTTCGAGTTAGCCAAAATAGTGCGTCGGGCAATGCTATAGGACAGGCCACCACCGGGCCGTGGCTGAAAGCTTCATGGACCACGGCTTATACAGCATTACACACTGTACAGAAAAAACTTCGGCGCATTTTTGCTTGTTGTTATTAAGCTATAAAAATTGTTAGTTAATAAAACACCTCGCATAGTCTTCAGTACAGAAAGGGACGAGACCAAGTTGAGATGGTGTAGACAAAGAATATAAAATAATATAAAATCCGCGGACATGACAAAGGACAACGGTGAAAAAAAGGGCCTTGCTTCCTACTCATTCCATCTTCTTTAAAGACTTCAATCAACTCAGAGAGAGAGAGAGAGAGAGAGAGAGAGAGAGAGAGAGAGAGAGAGAGAGAGAGAGAGAGAGAGAGAGAGAGAGAGAAGTTCAATACCCACAGATGTCACTCTCGCCCACATATATAGCGGTAGGATTAAATAAGAAAATCAAATCGCACAGAAAATAAAAAGACATAAAATGATAACACTTTTTTATAGTAAAGGGAAAATATTTACAGCGCCCTTAACATAAAATATACAAAACAGAAGCAATAATCGAAGCAACCTATAACAGAAGTTTAGCAAAGGTAATTAAATGACTTTTCGATACCGAGAAGTGATCAGTCAATTAAGTGAAAGTTATTTGTGTTTAGATTAAACTTAGAACATTTGGATTATATGTTACACACTTGAACTTCGATCTGATTGTAGTTTGTGTTCGGTAGGTGTTGGTAAAATGTTCGTAAAAATATAAATATATAATTATACATATACCAGTATATATATTCATAAGTGTG
>NC_061091.1:11467795-11475295 GCF_015104395.2 Macrobrachium nipponense | reverse complement strand
CCACACTAGTAAGACTTGTGGGGTCACTCGCCTCTGCAATGTAGTGGAGGCGCGAGTGTTCAAATAATTTCTCAAAGATTTTAAAGCTTCTAAATCTTCATCTCTGCGATTAAACATTTGCAACTATTTTGTTAAAGAATAAAGTCTGCCATTCATTTTTTTACAAAAAGAAAATTAGATATATGTTTCCTACACAATATCTAAATGCAGGCTTAAAATGAACCAATATCGGACCTTGAAAACTCTCATAAAGAGAGAATACCTCCACAGAGCATTATCACTTTTTGTGTGGGCGTAGGCCCATATTGGTCGCCTCAACGCTGCCGCGAGGGCTGTTCTTTGTACCTCTTGCATCACAATGATAGCCTATCATATATCTGTCACATGGAATATTTAACTATTACGTCATCAGAAGAGCAACATTTAATATAGAGCGCTTCTTACTCATTACGACTGTGAGTACACAGAGAGCCCTCTCGACCTTTCTATGAAGTGAAAACTAAATCTATTAATAAAGATTTTCAGAATTTCGTCTCATAAATGTCTTCAGGAATCTAAAGAAAATGTCAAGAATTTAAGGAAAATGTCAAGGTAGCGGTCGATGGGAAGTATTTAGTGAGCTACTGATAATATATATAATATATATATATATATATATATATATATATATATATATATATATATATATATATATATATATATATATATATTGAAATGGGAGAATTCAGGGTTCGATGGTTTAATCCCTGTTCTGTAGCTAACTCCACGATGAGAATCTATTCTCAACATATGTCGATTGCAGACGATGGTTGTTACAGGTAGGAATAGATTCTCATCGTGGTGTTGGCCACAGGACAGTACAGGGGTAAAACTATCGAACCCCGAGTTCTCTAGCATAGTGACCACGTGCTTCAATGTAAACAAAAAATAAAATACGATGATTTTTGAAATATTGGGTAGAGCCGCGAATGATCAACTTCTAACTGTTCTGGAATCATTATTTATTATAAAACAGATTGTTCTGCAGTTGAACTCCCAGTCCTCTGCCACATCTGTATACCTGTCGCGTCGGTTCCTGGAACCCAAAGTTGTTATTGTTTGAGATTAAGCTGGCCTTATGCCAGCACGGGCTCTTGCTCCTCGAGTAGCCCGTAGACCCAAAGTTGCCCTTCGTCGTCACTCGACTGTCTTTCTTCTTGAAATATAGGTCTACGTTCTGTTCTGTATTCCAATACTTCTTCATCATCTTTAATCATTTTTAAACAATTGCAATTTTTTTTTCGTTTCTGTCCGAGTCATTTTAATACCTTTTTAGCCTTGAAAATGGGGCTTGTGATCTTGAAACGTCGGCAACTACAATAAAGTCAGGATATCAACGTGTCTGTCCCTCTCCCACTTCGGCTCTTGATCGAGTTTTTAGCAACGGCCGCCTCCTATGATTGATATATATATATATATATATATATATATATTATATATATATATATATATATATATATATATATTATATATATAATATATATATATATATATACACACAAACATACATACATACGTATATATATATATATATATATATATATACATACATACATATATACATACATACACACTCCTCTGCCAACGTAGAACCAGAGGAATTCGTTTCTGGTGATTAGAAATTAATTTCTCGATATGACGTGGTTCGGAGCTCACAATAAGCTGTAGGTCCCGTTGCTAGGTAACCAATAGGTTCCTAGCCACATAAAAATATCTCATCTTTCAGGCCACCCCTAGAAGAATTGTTAATCAGCTCAGAGGTCTGGTTAAACTAAGATATACATTTTTTAGTTCCTATTTCTTTTCTTCGAACCTGAATAAAGAATAAATACAACATTTCTGACGACTTCCAGACCCGTCCAGCAATTTGCGCAGCCATAAATTATGGATGTTTTATGATCTGTATTTGCTCACCTCCGGCAAAAGCTCTTCGCGGGATTTCGAGTGTAAATTAAACCGTGTATACAGAGAGAGAGAGAGAGAGAGAGCGGGAGGGAGAAGTGATGGGACATAGACTACAATTTAACTTCACTTTCCATCAACGCGTTGGCAATTACAGTCTCCTCGGTTGGCGCGCACCAAATAAAATAGTACTAGTATCATCTGTCTCATTTCTCTTCCTAAAACGCTTTATCATCGCGTAGACGCATATATCTCAAATCGAAGCCAGGGTATTACGCCCCGGCGAATTTATGAATATATTATTATCCCCAGCAAAAGCCCTTGGCAGACAACGGCTTCCTCCCAAGACTCGCCCGGCATCACTGACGATCATTATCATTCAGCCAGAGTTTCTCGCACGATATTGCAACCTGAATTTATGCGGGACCCTCGCTGCACAACTCGTGTTCATCTCGGCGAGATGTGCGCGTATGTTGCAAGCGTATTTCCTTCAGTAAATTGGCGTCGGATGCCCCGGAAAAAAAAAGGATGCTGGCATAGGATGAGTCCGAAGTACGTGTCTTATTCCGCCGAAGGAGCGTCGATCCTCGAAGCCTGCGAGATGCCAGGGAACTTGTCTGTCGGGCGCTGCATCTCAAATTGGGTGACGCTAATTCGCCTCCAGCAACTGTTGCGGCGCTTCGGCCCGAGTTCGAGAGAATTGAGAAGGATCTAGCTACGAAACAATCTCAAATTTGAATATTCATCAATTTCCAAGTGTTTCCTCTTCTTACTCTACGTACTGTAACTACCAGTATAGTTGATTTGAATGTAGAATTTAAGCCAAAGGCCAAGTACTGAGACCTAGGAGGTCATTCAGCCCTGAAATGGAAATTGAGAGTAAAAGGTTTGAAAGGTGTAACAGGAGGAAAACCTCAAAGCAGTTGCACTATGAATCAAGTGTTTGGAGAGGGTTGAAAGTAAGATGAAGAAAGAGACTATAAATGGAGGTACAGTAAAAGGAACGAAAGTGGTTGCAGCTAGGGGACGAATACACGCTGCAAAGAACCTTCATTAATGCCTACAGTGCATCGCATAAGGTCCACTGATGGCACTATCAGTATAGTTTCATAATTATTAGTAGTGTAATCTTACAATTAACAATAAGGCAATCCTTCTTCACTCTATGGCAAACGAAAGAGAATCTGACCTCAAACGTGCTGATCGACATTGCATTTATAATAACTGACAAAACATTTTTAACGTCACCAGTAAATAAATAACTGGTTTAGTTAGTCGCTAAACCATCTATTATTGGTAAAGCCAGTGTCCTGGAAAATATTTTCATATATTCTGCAGACAATATAAACAGGTATAAATGTGCCGAAGTTTCTTCGGCGCAATCGAGTTTTCTGTACAGTTTATAATACTGTATTTAGCTCTCTGCCACGGCCCATGAAACATAGAGGCAGGTTCATGGCTAACTTTAACCTTAACCTAAAAAAAAAAAAAAAAAAAAAAAAAAAAAAACTAATGAGGGTATACGGATGGAATTTGGAATGTTTAACGATTGGAGGAAGGATGATCTGCATACCAATTTGTAGCCCTCTAGCCTCAGTAGTTTCTAAGATCTGAGGGCGGACAGAAAAAGTGTGGACGGAAGACAAAGCCATCTCAGAAGTTTTCTTCTACAGAAAATTTAAATTAATGGCCCAATGACAAATAATCTATTTCCAAATTCTTATCCTTCCTGGCGACGGCTGAACGCAGTATTCAGCGGATTCCTTCCCATAACACATTCAAGTATTTGAAAAAGGAAATCACGTTTCACTTCCAATAACCGTAAGGGTAAGAGTATAAAATAAATCACTTACTCAGACAATACGAAGAAAGTCATTATTTTCTATTTCAATGTCAGTTTGTTTATTAACAAAGCACAAAACTTCCGTTTACTACCTGTCCAGGTATCCCTATATAATATATATATAGATAGATATAGATTATATTATATCAGTAGATATTATTATTATAACTATATAGTATATATATATCCCTATATAATATATATATATAGATATATATATATATATTATATATATATATATATATGTGTGTGTTGTGTGTGTGTATATATATATATATATATATATATATATATATATATATATTATATATATATATATATATATATATATGAGGTCCCATAACATCAAAAATAAGTTTTTAAAAATCCCATAAGATAAATCACTGAATAAGTAAAAAAAATGCCCCATAAGATAAAAAAAGAAATAAAAAAGTAATAAAACTGTTAAATAAAAATAAAAAATATATAAGTAAAAAAAAAGTCCCATAAGATATAAAAGATGAATAAGTAATTTTCAGCGATATCATACTGCGATAAAATCTTGAGGCTACATTAGACAACAAAATGGTTTACGAGGAATGTGTATACATAGTTCTATTAGATCCAGGCAATTGTAATCAACACAGCAAACACCAGGATCTCAGAAACTCAATTCATCGGACAATACTTTAATTCATTCCATTCCTGGGAGATCTGACATCCCCGGAGTCACATCAGTTACCTGTAACGCAACATAGCGAGCAACTAACTTTACGAGAGAGAGAGAGAGAGAGAGAGAGAGAGAGAGAGAGAGAGAGAGAGAGAGTCATCCATTAAGGCCGGTCATCTGCAAGAGTAAATTAGATCACGCACCAACATAGCGATCTCTTGGGGGACACACATACGCATCCTTTATTCCTCCGGTAATGGCCAAAAGCTTTCTTCACAAAAACAATATTCCCTTTCCTTGTCCCTGTTTCTGAATTTATGCACGGAGAGACGGACGCAAACAAATGCCACTATATCCAGTTATTTTATACCTACATACATACACATACATTATATATATAAATATTATATATAAATATAAATATATGTGTATATATATATATATATATATATATATATATATATATATATATATATATGTGTGTGTGTGTATATGTATGTGTGTGCGCGCGCGCAGGTAAAGGGTCTCTCATTGTCTTTCCTGTTTTATCTGCCACAAATTGGTTCTTTCACATAGCTTTCCTTCAGCTAAGTCGGGTTCTTCCAAAAAAGACCTGGTGCCCACAGGAGCCCAGCTTACACCGCTAGTCGTATTCTCCTGGAGGTTGCGTGATGGAAGCAAGCTATCTCCATCTCCATCTCATCATTATCTTATATATACAACAAAACTTCTCTAATTCCCATCACGGTATCCTTTCCAACTCTACCCTGCTCCTAATATTCTTCTTAGACCTTTATAGTCAACTCAACAAATTTTCTAAAGTATAGTTTCATTTTCTTGCGAAGACTTATGTCCATACAGCAATAAGGTACATCATAAAGAGCATTCTACCTTCGTGTTCCAACAGTAATACAAACTTACTGAAGGTTGCCTATTCATTATAAAAAAAATAATGCTACAAGTACAATGAGTTACAGGTAAGAATGGGATGTTTTTGGGGGTGTGGATATGATTGGCAAAAGGGCAGAGACGGTAAAAGTCCATATACATTGTCTGAATCAGATTTTGAGGAAATTAGATATCTAATCATATTGTGGGGTATTTACACCGCATTTACAGCTATTACAATCCTTCCTATACGACTATAACTTCCATTAACCTTAACTTTTTCCCCTAATTAGATATAGCTCCGGACACTACAAAGTCTAAACCATTAAAGCTATCGACTCACTCTGCCATCTACTCTGTACTATCACAATCTAAATATACTTTCTTTTATACATTCTCTTTTCTGTGTATCATTATTAGTATTCGTCCTTACATACATACAAGATATTTCCACCGATCTACCCCTTTTTCAAATAAACTTCCAGAGGACTCCTTCCATCCTCATTTGCTCCAGGAGCCAAATATCTGCCCACTACTCCATCTCTTTTGACACCTACCAATAACATTAATATATATATATATATATATATATATATATATATATATATATATATATATATAATATATATAATATATATATATTCAATATACCTACTTTTTCTTGATGCCACATCCTGCTACCAAACAGGACAACTGCCATAACGCAGCTCGAACCAAAAACACGCTGCCCTCGTTGGAGTAATAGTTACATTTCATATCCATCCTTCCACAATTCTTAAAATCACTGTAATACGAAATGCCCGGAAGCAAGCTCGAAAACATGCATTGAAAAGAGAGAGAGAAAAAATAACAGTTCACTAACAGAAGCTTTCAAGCTTTCTACACGTGAAAAGCGTGTCCAACAAAAAAAGCGCGTTCACCAAAAAGCCCAGATTTGGGTTGTTCTTTTCAATGGTGGGAGTCTTTTAGCGAGACACTGGAAAGAAATCTTCTTTTACGAAAAAGGCATTTTCAACGTAATAGAGGAAACTGGTCTTTAAATTTCATGAGTTGTGCGACGCCAAAAATAAAGCCAGTGCTTATTAGGCCTGTAAAATTAAATTATAATCAAGGACAGAAGGGGTGGAGTAAAATATGGAGTAAAATATGCAAAGTGAAAGAATAAAGAAAAAAAAAAAAACCATCACCAGCCGTATTTATAAATAGTAAGCCATGCAGTTTAACTACGGTTAGAGCATTCCCTTTAAGATTTCCAGGGAAGGAGGAAGCAAAGATCAAAAGAAAAACTAACAGGAAAAGAAGCAATATGAACATGAGTGAAAAAAGAAAAAGAGATGCAGAATAGACTAAATACGAATAACATATTCCTTGGAATTACGAACCCTTTCTGTGGGGAACATATGACTGTACGCTCTGGGGAATTCTGTTCCAGGAAGTGACAGGAATGGACCCGTTTAAAATGAGAGAGAGAGAGAGAGAGAGAGAGAGAGAGAGAGAGAGAGAGAGAGCCCCCCCCCCTTCTCTCTCTCTCTCTCTCTCTCTCTCTCTCTCTCTCTCGCACATGCCGGAAAAGTTAAAAGGACATAAGCTAAACTAATTTGAATGTTGGGAAAAATTGTTCGACTTTAACAGAATAATTCACATATATGAATATATTTACACACACACACACTATATACATACATACATACATACACACACAAACATAAAATAGAAATATATAAATAAATATATATATATATTAATTATTATTATTATTATATATTATATTATTATTATATAACATATAAACTGTGCTTGTGCTCATCATCTACAAGTCAAAAATACATTTCTACAATCTCCCTATCTATCTCTTTACATAAACAAACCACCTCAATCATGTGAGACATTCCCTTCCAGTGGTTACTATAAATATATATATATATATATAGTAGTAATAATAGTAGCCTGTACGAACAATTCGATTTACTTGGATTATTAACGTCTAGACAAAACTTTTTTTTTTTTTTAACTATTCTCAATGTTATTACTGTTATATTACCAGCATTATGATTACTATCTTTTATACTTCTTCAGCAACTGTGTGGCTATTGGCGTTTATTCATTTTTTATCATGTATCTAGATTGTGTATGTTAATGTCTGTACTTTGTATATTCCAGGTATATGGCCTTTATTATT
>NC_061091.1:11455295-11462795 GCF_015104395.2 Macrobrachium nipponense | reverse complement strand
GCGCTGCATTTTCATTGGCTGAACAGAGGATTAAGTCCCTGAGTCAAGCCGTCTTGCAGAGGTGGAAGCTCGCACTGCTCTTCTCGTGCGGACGCTGGAGACTGGGGAGCGGTAGTATTGGGGGAAGGTCATTGCCGATAGACGGGGGCACCTGAAGGCGCCATCCATAATCATGCCAAAAACGTCCACAATACCAGGATAACAACTAGGAATGACCATTATTCCTAATATCAGAATTATCGATAAGGCAGCAGACCACCGTCGCCTCCGCCTCTTGGAGGCCCTACACATCGGGAAGGAGAGACCCAGCCTCAACACCACCCAAGAGACTTCACTCCTCCCGACGGTGGCACGAAGGGCGCCGCCCGCCAGCACCATAGAGCCGATCGAACGGGCCAATCAGGTGCCCCCGTCTATCGGCAATGACCTTCCCAATACTACGCTCCCAGTCTCCAGCGTCCGCACGAGAAGAGCAGTGCGAGCTTCCACCTCTGCAAGACGGCTTGACTCAGGGACTTAATCCTCTGTTCAGCCAATGAAAATGCAGCGCCCATCAGACAGAGCACCTGGGACACAATAAATACCGCCGAACGACCCCATTTCAATCAGTTCAAGCTCACCTTTCCTTGAAAATGAACCGATGATACGGTTGGAAACGTTGGAATTCCGTTACGCCCTTAGACTAAGATTTGTTAACCACTTTTGTTATCATATCAATAAAATTATTATTTTTAGAAAACATTTCTTTCACCGAGATATGAAAACATCGGCCAGCTATTAGCAAATATCAGCCATGATGAGAAGAGAATAATAAGAAGAATTGAAAAGACCATATATAAAATCAATTCCACTGATGCTGCCATCATCTTTAACAAAAACATATTATTATTATTATTTTTTTTTTTGCTCTATCACAGTCCTCCAATTCGACTGGGTGGTATTTATAGTGTGGGGTTCCGGGTTGCATCCTGCCCCCTTAGGAGTCCATCACTATTACTATGTGTGCCGTTTCTAGGATCACACTCTTCTGCATGAGGCCCGGAGCTACTTCAGCCTCTAGTTTTTCTAGATTCCTTTTCAAGGATCTTGGGATCGTGCCTAGTGCTCCTATGATTATGGGTACGATTTCCACTGGCATATCCCATATCCTTCTTATTTCTATTTTCAGATCTTGATACTTATCCATTTTTTCCCTCTCTTTCTATTCAACTCTGGTGTCCCATGGTATTGCGACATCAATGAGTGATACTTTCTTCTTGACTTTGTCAATCAACGTCACGTCTGGTCTGTTTGCACGTATCACCCTATCCGTCCTGATACCATAGTCCCAGAGGATCTTTGCGTGATCGTTTTCTATCACTCCCTCAGGTTGGTGCTCGTACCACTTATTACTGCAAGGTAGCTGATGTTTCTTGCACAGGCTCCAGTGAAGGGCTTTTGCCACTGAATCATGCCTCTTTTTGTACTGGTTCTGTGCAAGTGCTGGGCATTCGCTTGCTATGTGGTTTATGCACTTCCTACATATGGGAGAGATGTTATTTCCATCTATCGTTCTTTGAACATATCTGGTTCTTAGGGCCTGATCTTGTGCCGCTGTTATCATTCCTTCAGTTTCCTTCTTTAGCTCTCCCCTCTGTAGCCATTGCCATGTGTCATCGCTGGCTAGTTCTTTAGTCTGTCTCATGTATTGTCCGTGCATTGGTTTGTTGTGCCAGTCCTCTGTTCTGTCTGTCATTCTCCTGTCTCTGTATATTTCTGGGTCTTCATCTACTTTTATTAGTCCTTCTTCCCATGCACTCTTTAGCCACTCGTCTTCAACTGGTTTTCAGATATTGCCCCAGTGCTCTGTTCTGGTGTTTTGACGCAGTCCTCTATACTTAGTAGTCCTCTCCCTCCTTTCTTTCGTGTTATGTACAGTCTGTCCGTATTTGCTCTTGGGTGTAGTGCTTTGTGTATTGTCATTTGTTTCCTGGTTTTCTGATCTATGCTGCGGAGTTCAGCCTTCGTCCATTCCACTATTCCTGCGCTGTATCTGATTACTGGCACTGCCCATATGTTTATGGCTTTTATCATATTTCCGGCGTTGAGGTTTGACTTGAGTATCGCCTTGAGTCTCTGCATATATTCTTTCCTGATCGTGTCCTTCATCTCTTGGTGTTTTATATCCCCTCCTTCCATTATTCCCAGGTATTTGTATCCTGTCTCATCTATGTGTTTGATGTTGCTCCCATCTGGTAGCTTTATCCCTTCAGTTCTCGTTACTTTGCCTTTTTGCATGTTGACTAAGGCGCATTTTTCTATTGCAAAACTCCATCCTGATGTCCCCAGATACAATCCTTACAGTCTGGATTAGGGTATCTATTTCCTTGATGCTCTTACCATACAGCTTGATGTCGTCCATGAACATCAGATGGTTGATTCTGTTGCCTCTTTTCTTGAGTTGGTACCCGGCATCCATCTTCTGTAGTACTTTTGTCATTTCAGTGGGAGGTGCATGACAAGAGACTTCGCGAAATTAAACAGATAATTTTAAGGTTTACGATTAAATATAACACAAAGTTATATGTGTGTATATACGTGTATGTCTACATACATATATATATATATATATATATATATATATATATATATATATATATATATATATATATATATATATGTATGTATGTAGTATTTTAGTCACAGTCTGGTACAGATGGTAGTGGGTCACGCCAGGCCTGAGAACCAATGAACTGAAAGGATGAGCGGAGAGATTCTAGGAGAGAGTAAGTCGTCTGTGGTCAACGAAAATCGCCGTAAGTCGCTTAGATCTCAGTTATAAGAACAACAACAGAAAAGACTTTAAACTGCAACCTGAGTGACCAGCTCTTCTTTAAACGTATCGTCAAGGGAGCGTTAGAACACTATTTCCCAAAAGGGTTTTTTTTATTATTATTATGATAGATAAATTTAATTAACAAAGTCTCTAGCTCAAAGAATTATCTATCTCTCTCTCTCTCTCTCTCTCTCTCTCTCTCTCTCTCCTCTCTTAATAAATAGATCTCGGGGGTTCCCCTGTAAACAAAGGGGAGAAGAAGTTTGCCACACTCACTCCAACGAAGTTTATGAGCCAAATGTTTTATGAAGACCTGAAGAGACCTTCTTCCTCCACAAAAGGACCGCTGGAAACACGTTACCACAAATGCGGCGCGGTCACGTTCCTTTGGGTGGTATCGGATAAGATGATACGCTTTTAGAGAAGAGCGAAGTGTATTTCCCCTTCCATTTTCACATTTCCAATTTACTGTAACGTAAGAAAACCCCTTGAGGTAATCATCCGGGACACAATACGACGAGTGATGTAGATATCGCAGGTGAACGCTACATGTGTATTATTATAACTACTAATAACAATAAGATACTAGTGTGTATAATACACACTAATACACACACACACACACACATAATATATATATATATTGGAAGGGAGAGAGAGAGAGAGAGAGAGAGAGAGAGAGAGAGAGAGCAACCCAGTCCCACTTTTGCGTCACATGTCCTGTTGTAAGTCCTGTTAAACCTGACTTTATCGCGTTTTAGGAGCTGCATAAGAGAGAGAGAGAGAGAGAGAAAGAGGAAAAAAGGGCGGGGGGATTTAAAAAAAAAAGGGTTTTTTTGGATAAGGGTGCATTCCTCAGTACAAGACATTCATCCACTCCCAGACACACTAACATTTTGTTGGTTTTAATTCTCTTGTTTCCTCGAAAACCGATTTACCCCTCAGAAACGTTGCCCAACCCAAGGCTTGCCATGTACTGATATTATACCAATATCTAACACATATATCTAACTTCCTCTCCATAAAATTATGTTTATATAAGTTTCAAAGGCATCGATGATTCTTTCTCAAAATAGAAAACTGGGAGAGAAAAAACATATAGCATATATAGTCATCGCGAACAGACCTTAAGAGGGTGCTACGGTGTGACAGAGGTGAATAAATGGGAGGCGTTGGACGTTCGTTTGCATAGTGTTTCTACGTTGCATGGAACCTATGTATGGTGTTTTTACGTTGCATGGAACTTTTGTATGGTGTTTTTACGTTGCACGGAACCAGTGGACGTGTTATAGCACACCATAGGGCAGTGATGCTTGATGAAAAGCCTGTAGCAGTACCTGTGCATAAGTGTAGCTACTTCTCTCGCATGTAAAGACTTGGCCTGTGAACGCATGCACTTGCTCGCAACACAACCTATGTACACAATAGTCCACACTATCCACAATGTCATGTCATGGCATGGTGATTGGGAACTCGCCCCCCCCACTGCTTGCACGGTAATGACATCTCTCTTTAACGAAATAAATTATCTCCGCTTACCCAAATGACCCTCTGCATTTGGCTCAGAATAGAAACTATTTTATGGAGGATTTGACTTGAATTATCAGATTCGGGGAACATTTTTGTTCGGAATTTTATATTGGTCAATTCATATTCCATGTCATAGTCGACGACTTTAAAGGTAATTTACAGGAACTTTTGGGATTAATTAATATGCCACAGATATTAATATTCATTCTGAATATGAATACTCCTATTTTTGCGTTACGTTTTCAGATAAATCATTCATTTTATTTGACGGTTATTCAGCGACATATTTCTTCTTTTATTTATTGATATCATAAAATTCCTTTACTTGCCTTGATGTTGAAGTGATTGCCCTTTTTTTTTACCCTTGAGCTGTGAAATGCCTCTGCAACAATAGTAAGGCCGACTTGCAACGTCTATTCTTGATTCATTTCTTATTCATTTCGTGCAGATTAAAAGCGAATGTCTTTAAAATAAGAAGAAAATATACTACATATTTCAGTTTTTGTACGAATTCCAAAGATCATGTGTGATCAATTTTTTAAAATCTCGTTTTCTATTTAAAAAATTGCTTCCCATTTTCTCCTCCGTTTTCTTTCTTTCTTTCCCTTAATCTGAGGTTGGAAATCCCTTAAGGAGCCTGTCAAGAGGGTCAAGCAACAGGAACAAGGCGTGATCCGACCTGCAGCTTACTCGGGACGCATGCAAGATTTTCCACTGACGCATAAGTTGCAAACATTATATCCCTAACTTAACGTGAAGTGGTCTTCGTAATTAATACAATAAATACTCATAATTAGCATTGCTCATACTAAAAGCAGGGATCGAATATAAAGGACACAAATTAAACACGATTATATATTCTCAGTTATAAGTGGAAACGAAAAATAATTGAAGAGAAATATAGCCTCTCAATTCAGTATAGATCAAATAAACGTGTTATAGAATCTACGACCAAATAGCCTGTTGTTTCATCACCGAAAATGAAAAAATAAAAAATAATTTATCTGTACTGTTTAATATGCACATTATTCATTTTTTACATTTTCATTCTCATATATAAATCGGAAATATCCTATCCTATAATTCCTGTATCTTTTTCAGACCTTTTTAGACCTTCCCTAACCGCCCCTCCTCCCCCAACAACAACAAAGTCATTTGTAGGCTTACCCCCCGAGTAAAGTGATGAATATTTGAAAATGAGAGAGCATGAAACAAAACCTACACAGCTGATTTCATGAAACATCAGCGGAAAGAAGGCATGAATTTCACCTCTCTTACACATCTGGAGATCAGAAGACATCACAACTGCACCAGGTCTAGAAACTAATCCACATTTTACTTGTAGCTAAAATGAAAAACCTAGAAATCTGAGTTAGAAAGTGACACACCTTGCTGCGACAACCTGCCTAGAAAAAAACAGCTACGTCTCGGGTAAAGAAATATTCAGAGGATGTTTATCGTCTTAGGACATATTATACAACACACATAATGCACTCACTTTACGTCTGTGACATAAGTCGACATTAAGAACTGGCATATTAAACTTGACTGAAGAAATAACTTTATGCAAGAGTTTGAGATGACAGCCAGCATCCGAAAATCATAATGGAAAACATTACTTCGCACTAGAAACAAGAGTTCAAAAAATTAGATTTAATAGCAGCGCCACAAAGCTTTAAAAACATTTCCACAAAGACACCAACTTCCTCAGACACAGAGGAAGCAATATGACGCAAATGCGTCTTAAAATTCAATTGCATCAAAAGTTACACCTAAAATCTTAAAACAGTTCGCTAAAAAATAAAGCAGTCCCATTTAAATGGAAATCAGGATGCAAATGCAAAAGTGTTCTGGATTGACTGTCATACTCTGATCCTGGAAGGGGCAGGCTTCATGCCCTAAAGCCTAGGTCACTCGTGAATACTTAAAAACAAGAGACAGAAGAGTAGCATCATCGCCGTATGCATTCATGTCACTAGTACAGATGACAAATGGACAAGGTCCAAAAACACTGGCAAATGAAACTTCTCCCCAGTGGGCATCCTCAGTTTAGAAGAAAACAATTCCAATATCCTATATATATATAATATATATATATGTATAATATATATATATGTATATTATATATTGTATAGTATATATATATGTGTATGTATATATATATATATAGATATATATATATATATATATATATATATATATATATATAAGAATGGAGACGGAGACCAATAACCACAGTACATAAAGGATCCAAAAGAATGGAGACGCGGGGAACCAATAACCACAGTACAAATGGATATATATATATATATATATATATATTTCTACGTTTATTGATCTTTTCGTCTACCCAGTAATTAATTCATTATTTTGCTTTGTAAAACGGCAGCCATATTCCTCCAAATATCAGCTGATTTGGGCGGGAAACCAAAGCTAGCCGTCCGGAGTTAAGCATTTCCTGTTGGAATGGGGGAGAATATAGTCTTTTGTCAGCTTTAGGGAACGTATCTCAAGGGAAGGATGTAGGCAGACTGTACTTCTTAGGCCTATATCTTAAGCTCTTTTTCCTGTGAACCCTCTGCTGGCTGTATGTTCTGTTTCCAGGATTTGCCCTGCTCGTGGGGGGTTAAGCTGACCCCCAACACCCAGGCAAGACACCTGCGATCTGCCTCAGTCGACTGCAGTTCGTGACCTCGGACGGATGTCCAGCCAGCCAGCCTCCCAGACTTAAGCCTAACGGCGCTACTGGCGCGCCAAGAGACCCAGACCTGAGACAAAAGCCGGGCGCCACATTTTCTACAAAGGTCGACAACTGAAACATGGCATCCAGGTTATGGTCTGTTGAACAGCATATTGCCAGTCCCTTACATCCTAGTGTCTAATTACTCCCCATTTTCCCAATTCAAACTTCTATATCAAAAGAACTCATCCCTTTGTTTCCTCTCACTGCCTCATGGCCGCATGCTTCTCCTTGTGTGATCGTCCCAGACAAATGAAGTCATTGCATACCTCAGTGAAACATTAAAGTTCCTTTTCCCCAGTGTTAGAGAACTGAATATCCAAAATTTGTGCAAGAAATCCTTTTTTCTTTCATCTTGTTTAATCTGGGATCCTTTTCCAGATTCCCTGAGTCACGTGTCAAGTCTCTCCGCCCG
>NC_061091.1:11440295-11450295 GCF_015104395.2 Macrobrachium nipponense | reverse complement strand
GAGAGAGAGAGAGAGAGAGAGAGAGAGAGAGAGAGAGAGAGAGAGAGAGAGAGAGAGAGAATGACCGTAGGTGAGCAAATTGAGAAATATTCCAGTAAAAATGACTCACGCTCTAACAAAATAAAACCAAAATAAAGCAAATGAAGCTGACCAACAGAGTTTTGTGTAAAAATCTACCTCAGTAATCAAAACGCGCCAAAAAGGCAAATACGAGTATATGCATTGATCACCAATCATCCATAACACATTTCCAATAGAGAGTGAATCGCAATGAATATTGGACCTAGAAACCTCTGTGTATATCCACAAAATATAGAACAATAGGCAGTTTATGCATGAAAATACACACACACACACACACACACACACACATACACACACACACACACACACATATATATAATATATATATATATATATATATATATATATATATATATATATATATATATATGTATGTATGTATAGCGAATACCACAGGCAAAGGATGCGCAGAAAGTCTAAAGCAAACGCTTTCGCCTCGACAATGCCTGAATAAAGGTGAAAGCGCTTGGTATAGACTTTCTGCCTATCGTCTTCTTGTGGTATTCGCTTACATAATGAAGTCATGTGCATATACAGTGAATTTTTAAGTATATATATATATATATATATATTAATAATATATATAAAAGAAAACATGGCTACGTTCATGTTCTCGCTTCTGGAACAATGGTGAACCCCATGTGCAGAAAACTTCCACAATATCAGAGTACTAGATAATCAACTTCGTCAGACAATGTTCCAATCTTACCTGTTACAGAATCCAAGCAACGCAAAGAGCAGAACTAGAAATAAATTGTCCTTTATTCCCTCCTCTAACGGAAGATCAAAAGTTTGAGGGGCTGTATAAATATACTGACGAATTCACAGGATTCACAAATGTATCCAGAGGTTATCATCCTTCCGACTTTCGAAACGTAATTTGGGATGAGGTTGCCAACCCTACGTCTTTTCTAGCTTGGCTGCAGCCCTCCCCAGCCTACTAAATGACTAACTGCTAATGTCAAAAAGTGATCATAGATTTAGCGGAAATCGCTGAAAACTCTCCGTCGGTTACGGGAGTATCATGACCACTAGATAAAAGAATCTCTGAACTTTTTGCTAACGACAGTTCTACAGCTGTGATAATAATTAAGAGATACACTACATTAGACGTACCCATAAGTTGTCTTCCGTATTCTTGTGATGAAAAAGAAGGGTAAAAAATCATCCCCTTTTACCACAGAAAAAATAAAATTGCATTTGACAGTTCCGGGAAAGATGAAAGTGCATCTTCCAAAGGTAAAACTTTTGGTGTTACTTTCATATTCTCTCTCTCTCTCTCCTCCTCCTCTCCTCCTCCACCACTTCTCCTTCTTCTCTCTCTCTCTCTCTCTCTCTCTGCCACAAAGTAAAAAACTTTTGGATGAAAAAGATTTCCTTCCTACCCCCTCCCTCAACGCCCCCCCCAAAAAAAAAAACTCCTTTCCCCGCCAAACTCCGTAGGTGAGAAGTTTTTCTTTTTTTTTTTCACATACATAAGTCGAATCTGCAGAGTTTCTCGGTGAAAGCTGATCTCCCTCGGTGATATTACACCGCTTTTATTCGTTCCCCAGTTTTTCTCCTTTGCATCCACGAAGACTTTCATCATCAACCCCCCCCCCCTCCTCCCCCCGTCGCTTCCCCGAACTATTTACTTTTAATAAATATTTTGCTCGCCTACATCCACATATCTATCTGATTGCTACGAATGAAGAATGAATTGCATGAGTTTTGTTAGGGATGGATTTGGTGTTTCACTTTGTTAAAGAAACGTGTGTGCGCACGCGTGTATGTGTGCGTGTGTGTGTGCATATAATATATATATATATATATATATATATATATAGATATATATATATATATATATATATATATTATATATATATATGTATACACACACAGAATAGTTTGCTTATAACGAGCAAAATTGTAACGAAATCAGGCTTAAGACGAATAAAAACTGTAATCCCGGCACCAAACTGAATAAATAGAATGAAATTTTTAAAACGAAACCAGGCTTATAACGAACTATTCGATATATCCCAGCAATAGATTTAAGGCTGATTTAAGTCTTCACTAAGGAAGTGGGATTTGTACCCTTACCTAATCAACAAACGTTTATTATTCAGTTTTAAAATGACAGATAATGAAACATCTGAATTACAGTGACATAATCTAAAGGTTTACTTATTTCATTATTCTGAGAATTTATCATGGTTGCACAACAAAAATACAATAATAGGTTCACCGCCCAAAGAAGCTGTATATTTTAAGGTATAAACAGAGGAAAACATGGAATGGCAGGGAGCTTTAAAAAAAGCGTAAGAACAAACAATTACTTACTTTAAAAGCATTCCAACACTATCAATATATATAAAAGTACATTTTGCCTTTTATCAAAATTTCTAAAATATATCAGAATACTTTTGAGGGTCGATAGCCTGCCACCTGTTTTCGATTCAATGCTCAAACTAGAGATTGATTGATTGGCTGATTTATATGTCTATTAAAACTGGCGTCTCCACACCTAGGTTATTGATGCCGTAATAAAATTAAACAAGAAATAAAAATATGTTCACAACGAATTTCATAAAATATGTATAAAAATATGTAGTACATATATAATCATGTGTTCAAATATACTACTATTCATACATACACACACTTCATAATATGCACAAAATTCAAATTTTGTTAAGGCGGCCCGCATCCTTCACACAGATATATAACTACTCTATATTACAATCCTCATTGTAAAAGGATAAATTGTCCTTCTCTGGTACGTCCCCATGACTGAAACCTATTCTCTGTTTTTTCCCATCTGTCCATCCGCCAGTGGTGGTCGCGCATGGTCACACTGCGTCCCGGGCTTTTCACTAGTTACGCTATATGTAAGTTTTAGGCAAATAAAAAGACATCTTGGTGTACATTAGTGTTTTAATAATTTACTATATGCGAATGACACCGTTAATATTCGAAATAGGATATTATTTAAAGCCCGGGACGCAGTGTTACCATGCGCAAAAACCACAGGCGGATGGACAGATGGAAAAAAAAAAGAGTATAGTATGTCTCAGGTTCCCAAGGCTGTTATATTCGACCAACAAATGTCTCAGAATGGAGGATTTTCGCCGGACACCGAGAACCCATGAGTGAATCTTGTATGCCCAACCCTTAGCAAAATAATAAATCGGAGTATATACAACAGACTCTCTCTCCCAGCTGATGGGCTTAAAATACGTTTATTATTATTTCTTCACGACAAGTATAGTTTACTGAATTCTCACTATTTATCTATAATTTTGCTATACAGATTATTTCCGTCGCTAATAATAAGCTGATCAGTATGAAACGGTGTAAATATTATTTTTGAATCTGAGAAAAGGAACACATCAGCATTACTAATTCCATAATCAATCCCACTAAGCCTGAAGCAGACGAAAAGTTGCCAAACTTGTAACCCATAGAATCAAAAAGAGCCAGTGAAGGTGGGACAAGTGATACTATTAACTAAATCCTTGCGTCACAGATTCCCTATAATGAGCCCTTTTTTTTCTTCTTTTTTCCACCACTTTTTGAACTCCAGGTAGAAGGAATATCAAGATGCTCAAGGCCTCCAGTGACCGTGAAATATAGCTGCCTCTCTCTCTGGTGCTGCCTCCGAGCAAAACGGTACCACTTCACATCTCCTGGATCGTCCAAGCTTCTGGGAAACGTAATTTGAATATAATATTTATGACGATCCTTTGCTTTGTTCAAATTTCCCACAGCGTTGCTTTTCTCCAATGAATTCTTAAATTTTACAGTTGATGTTCAAGTTGCCCAAATATATTTTGTGGGTCCTTTTGCAATGATTGAACATTTTACCGTCAAAACTTAAGTATTCTAGGAATCTCCTAAGAGCTTTTCATCAAGTGCATTAAACACAATAATTAATTTCATAGGTTAACCTTCAAACCTTTTCTACTTTTGTGCAATTAGCTCAGTCATTAAATCTGCGCGCATGTTTTTATGATCGAAAACATATACAATGTATCAAATGAAGGTTCGTAATCAACCATAAATATAAGTAATTGTTTACAGGTCAGCAAATGACAATGGAAGAAGGAATTTACCTTTTTCTATTCAGATTATGTGGGTGTTTACATATTTGGTATGTGATTATGAGTGGAAGGTTCCACAACATTCTAAATACAAAATAGCAACAATTAATCAATGATATACTATATAAATAATATAAAAAATAAATAAATAAATATATATATATATACATATATAATATAATATATATATATATGATATATTAATATATATATATATTATATATATATATATAATACTGCTCTGTGCATCTAAGTATTTTGTCTGCTTATGCACATATGAAGAGTGAAAGTGTACATGAACTCAAAAACAGTTGAATTATACGTATGAAGGAAGATTACGCAATTAAGAAAGAACAAAATTTACTCATTGCCAGTTCCCAACAACAGAAATGTGTCTCTTCTGTGTCAAAACGAGACTCAAACACCGACCACACCATTAACAAAGACCTTCAGGATGGGTCCGTAGCTAAGCAGGGAAGACCTCGCCCTCCGCAGGATGCCCACGCGAGGGTCATGGAAGGGGGATACCCATGTGACCATCAAATAGACCAATTCAAGGATAAGGAGAGGCATTAAGATTGTGCAAGCAAGACCCTGGTGGAAAGAAGCCACTCGCCAATGAGAAATGATGTTCGCCGACGATTACGTCTCGAGCTAACGAAGTGATATAAAGCACTTGCACTGGGGGAAAAAACCGAACATAGAATAATCTCGTCACGCTTCGGTAATGAGTAGAGAGAGAGAGAGAGAGAGAGAGAGAGAGAGAGCATTCCCGTAACAGTGGCCACAAGGAAGGGCGTGGAACATCCAGCGACCTCAGACGGGCGGCCTTGAGCCCCACCTCCAGGACCAATACAAGAGCATCAGAGACTAAGACATCCGGTCATAGGGAATACAGTCGCCAGCCATGAGAGTACCGCCTCCTATGGAAGAATAAAAGGCCTTAGGTAAAGAACCACTTAGGTCGTTTATCGCTTACTGGGGTAGTAATTATTCAGTCAGAAGCGACAGTTATCTCTTTTGTAGAGAACCATAAAGTCGACAATGGATGAGCATGTCTTCCAGAAGTTCTTTGGTTTCCTGGTCGGGTTGATGAGGAATGTGGGCCGTAGTTTCTGCTAAATAATGTAAAACTGGGGCAAAAGAACATTTGCGTTTCAACCACAGTTCTCATGACTGCGAAACGAGACCTAGAAAGCAACAATTAGAGAATATGGAGGATTTTCGCGTTGCTACATAGTAAATACGCGATACCCCAAAAAAGGATAAACAAAAAACTATCAAATATACAGAAAAATAACCACAAAAAATCACAAGACAAAATAAAACAAAGACAAACCAAACAAATAAAAAACATAAAATACACTTATAAAAATATGACAAAAAAGGAGGTATGTGTGATATAACGTGAAAGTGTTTCGCATACGGTAAATCTAGAGACAGAATACAGCATATTCCCCTATAGCCAACACACTCGCACGCGCGCACGCACACACACACACATGTTATGCATGATGTCACCCCATTGGGATGATGACTACCTGGGAGAGGAATATTCCGTTTTTAAACCGAGATCTGATGGCATACGTTAGGAAGGAGTACCATTTGCCCACATCCCAAATGTGAATTCCAATAAGCGACTAATAACTAAGTATATAATTAAGACCAAGGGCAATAATAGAGGTCTCCCGGACATTTGGAGTTGTTTACACGATTGGGAGAAGGGATCACTACCACTTGAACAACGGAGCAAGTGAGAGAGAGAGAGAGAGAGAGAGAGAGAGAGAGAGAGAGAGAGAGAGAGGAAGCTTAACTTCACGATGGAGAGAGAGAGAGAGCGAGGAAGCTTAACATCACGATGGAGGGAGAGAGAGAGGAAGCTTAACATCACGATGTAGAGAGAGAGAGAGAGAGAGAGAGAGAGAGAGAGAGGAAGCTTAACATCACGATGGAGAGAGAGAGAGAGAGAGAGAGAGAGAGAGAGAGAGAAACCTCCTACCACAGTGTCTCATCCCCTTTATGAAATCCATCGCAGTTTATGAAGTAATCGTGTCTCTACGCAAAATTTTCGCAGCAGTGCTTGATAAACTGGAAAACGAGAGATATATACAGTGCAATATCCGTTCTCTGGTCAAACGTGGCCTTAAAAAAAGAAAGAAAGAGGCAAAACAGTGGATAGGTTAGCGAATGAATATGCATCCATTATTAAAGGATAGACAAAGATATGACAATATGCGAGAAAATTTATTTGTCAATGTATATAAAAACAACAATGATAATACTACTATTATTTCTGCTAATAATAATTGTGATAATGAAATACCTAGAGAAACTTGTAATGTATCACCTCTATCAAAACGCGCCCACAAACATACATACATACATACATACACATATATATATATATATATATATATATATATATATATATATATATATATATATATATATATATAATAAGTGTTTATACTCCTTCACAGTTACGGAGACAAAACTGTGCAACAGTAGTTGACACATTCACACTTTGAATGCTGAGATGTCCATGAAAACTTTTTGCAGAAGACTACCAAAACCTTAACACCTACACACTGGGTATTAAGACCCCTCCCTCCAATGATACTATTACTATTCTTGCTAATAACAATAATAAAAAATTAATTTATCCGGTTCTTTTTAAGTCTTTTTCTCTGCGACCGTATAAACTCTGGCGAATAGTAAACTCTTTTCATAAAAACCTTTAGTCCTTCACATTTTCAGGAAACCAAAATAATCTTCAAAACCTCTGGTTTGACTTGTCACCTTCTGCTCCAACCTTTGGATCTTACCTAGGTAGTGACCCCCAAGGGTAAAAATTTTAACCCGGCATGTATCCACCTTTGCTGCGTGTTGACTACAAGCCCTTTGGGGATGACCGTAAAAACATAAACAAAAGCCCGTAAATATCAAGAAATATTAGTCCGAAAACCAGTGGAGGTCACTATCTAAGAAAGATCCCAACCTTCGTACCGCATTTATCTATTTCTCATCCTATCGATTATGTTTATGCAAAATATACTACGTAAACAATTACCTTTGTGTCTTTGTGAAAATTAATGTACAGAAGATGATGTGAAAATCACTCACTTATCAAAGGATGTGAGTATCACTCCGTTGACTTGGCAACTATACTCTGTTTTTTTTCGATCTGTCCCTCCGCCTGTGGTGGTCGCGCATGGTAACACTGCGTCCCGGGCTTTAAATAGGTATGCTATGTCTAAGTTTTGGGTAAATAAAAGGTTATCTGGGTATACAATTGCAACTGAAAAGTGTGTTAATAATTTACTGTATGCTAATTACACCGTTAATATTCTAAACAGGATATTATTTAAAGCCCGGGACGCAGTGTTACCATGCGCAAACACCACAGGCGGATGGACAAGTCAACGGAGGGAAACATGACTAAAGACATTCAAGAAACAAAAAAATGAGGTAACAATAGTATATGAAAAAGAAATGATGTAATCAAAAGAACAATACTTTTTCATAACCTCTTCAGCGAGAAAGAGCAGGGGAGAGAGAGAGAGAGAGAGAGAGAGAGAGAGAGAGAGAGAGAGAGAGCAGCTATGTACATTACACCGGTGTTTCTCTTCGTCATTAAAGAGAAGTACAGTTGCTGCAATATGAGTAATTAAGAGCACTGTGAAGCAAATGGCCGGGAAGTCACTGGTTTTCAAATTTGCATACACACACACACACACACATACATACATAAATATAAGTGAGTGCATATACATATATAATATATGTCATATCATATTACCGTGATTCATATACATACATCGAGCTACATATGTCCTTTAATATCTAATTCGCTATACCTCGGAATTAATATTTTTACATATATGTTAACCGATGGGGAATTTTTTAGGCGATCGGCCGGCAATTCTATTATCGCCTAAAAAATTTCCCTTCGGTTAAACATATATGAAAATATATTAATTCCGAGGTAGAGCGAATTAGATATTAAAGGACATATTGTAGCTCGATATATATATATATATATATATATATATATATATATATAGTATATATATATATATAATATATATATATATAATATATATATATATATAGTCCCATAATAATAATATATATATACATATATATATATATATATATATATATATATATATATATATATATATATCACCCACTAAAATGATCAAATGGCAATAAATTAAACTTCTGATATTTGATGTGTCATAATAAAAAAAAATTACGAAGAAAACAATCCCAGCGCATTTAAAGTAACGACAAGCCTAGGAAGCACATACCTCCACTGATGAGCCAATTCTTTCTTTTCTATTATATCTCGTCAAATAAATTCGTATTGAAGACGTGAACGGTTTCGCAAGAAATCTAAAGCGCATTATTTCCAGAATCAACTGTTTGCACAAATATACTTCTTATTAATCATTTCATATTTGCTTTCCCCGAGCAAACGATCTCCGAATATTATTCCTCCAAACAAATTCTGACTTTTTTTTTTCTTTTTCATCAACTTTCCTTGAGATTAAAGCATCTTTGACCATTCCTTCTCCAAAATGAATTCCTTTCTCCCGGACTATAGCCAAACTTTCCCCTGAGTTTCATTAACATTGACCATTAAGTTCGTGGGATATCTGCTAATTAGCAAACAAACGCCCGAGGGTGAAAATAAAGGGCCTTACATCCCTTGAGAGAGAGAGAGAGAGAGAGAGAGAGAGAGAGAGAGAGAGAGAGAGAGAGAGAGAGCCTTACATCTTTTGAAAGAGACAGAGAGAGAGAAAGAGAGAGAGAAATAAAGGGCCTTACATCTTTTGAGAGAGAGAGAGAGAGAGAGAGAGAGAGAGAGAGAGAGAGAGAGAGAGAGAGAGAGAGAGAGAGAGAGACTTACATCTTCTGAGAGAGAGAGAGAGAGAAATAGAAAGAAAGAGAAAGAGAGAAATAAAGGGCCTTACATCTTTTGAGAGACAGAGAGATAGAAAGAAAGAGAAAGAGAGAAATAAAGGGCCTTACATCTTTTGAGAGAGAGAGAGAGAGAGAGAGAGAGAGAGAGAGAGAGAGAGTACAAAGCCATTGCAACCTCCCCCGAACAGGGCGAAATTAAAATCGAACTTTTCCCGAACCAAGAACCAGATTTGTCCTCAACATCTGCACGGACCAGAAATAACGCACCGAACGGCGGCGGCACTTCAGTGGTGGGAGCGATAACCCAAAAGTTGAAGCAGGGAAGCCATTTGCGTCAAAGGGGCGTGAAATGATCACCGCTGCCGGGAGTACAGGGAAAAAAAGTGTGTGTGAAAGTTTCCAACGACACTTTTTCAAACTGTAAGAGGCGGGGAAACGGGAATAAAAAAAAGAAAATGATTGAGGGGAGGATCGCTCGATGCAGCACAAGAGCCAAAATGCGTCTAGTTTGAGAAACTGTCTTAAATAACACTGAAAAATACAGGTGGTGAGAAAAATGAGTATATTCGACTTGAAAACTGTTAATGTACACAATTTTATAATGTGGATATAAATGTACAAAACTATGTAATTCATCCTAACTCCAATTTAGGAGCTATTTCGAAAGTCAAAATTTTGCTATTTTTGGTACATTGGTCATGAAGTCATTGTGTCGTAAAGGAAGCCTTTTACAAACCGATTGAGTACTATCAGCTGCAGCAGTTGTATGCTTTCACATTAACACTTTTTTTTGTGGATGCTCGAAGGGTGGCCATCTCCAAAAAGATCAAGTTCAAGGGTAGTTTTACCCCTAAATTAATAACTAACGCTCAGTCAATGCTGTCTAAAAACAAAAATTGCAAAAA
>NC_061091.1:11410295-11435295 GCF_015104395.2 Macrobrachium nipponense | reverse complement strand
CCTTGATCTTATTGTTTCCCAGAGATGACTCAGGCTTTTACACAGGTGTGTATAGAAAAAACACATTTACTGGTTTGGGAATGAATTTTTATAGTTCGTGTTTCTTTAATTTTAAACGGAACTCTACTTTAACCCTCCTCCATAGAGCTTATACTCACTCATCAAACTGGATAAGCTTTCACGACGAAATATCCTTTCTGGTGAAATATTTTAATAATAATTGTTTTCCTTCACGACTTTTTTTCAGATCTCTAAACAAACTGCTGACAGAGAAAATGGTACATTCAACACCGGTATCTACTGTATCGAGACTAAAGATGTTTTGCAAGTTTCCCTTTCTTGCATGATGATACCTTTAGGAGAACATGCACATCCACTATTCAAAAGATGTTTCCGGCTGTGGACTTGAAAATTATCCCAAAAATAAAAATTAACCCATTGGACCTGTTTAGAGTCAAAGACCGACTCAGTCCTCTGCTTTCGTCCAGCGTCGTAATATAAATATACTTGCCCGAGATGTGATCACGGGACATACGTGGGATGCACGAGGAGGCTGTTGAAGGTTCGAATTGATTCCCACAGGGGCATAAGCCATAGAACAGGTAGTAGGTTATCAAATCCAGAACAATCCAATATACGGAATCACTCAAAACATGTAAAACATATATTGACAGCAAGGATTTTCTATCTTGGGCCAACTGCGGAACAACAACAACCTGACAATTTTAGAATCTATCATTATTAAAAAGACTGTACCGTCGTTAAATACCCAAACGTCCTCTGTAAAAATTATTCATAGCCTAGTTTGGGCAGCTGGTCTGCCCCCTCACTGTATTTTTACCTATATTGTGTCAGTTTTACTCTTTCTTTTGTATAGGTAGGTGTTTCTGAAATTTTAGTGAAGTCCTGTACTTTTAATATGTCTGACTTTGAAGGTGCTGTTCAATTTTAACTTTTAACTTTTAACTTTTAACTTTTACTTTTTACCTTTTAACCTTTTAACCTTTTTAACTTTTTTTACTTTTACTGTATTGAGAGCTGTTGCCATGAACATTTTTATATAAATTAAATTAGATCAATTATTAATGTTCGTAAACTTATATATATTTTTAGCCTTGAAAATGCGACCTGGAATTCGTCGCGAAACGTCGGCATTAATAAACTGTTGAAAGATGAGGATGCCTTTCCCTACTACTTCCTTCGGAATATATCTTCTTTGAGGCTCCAGCTCCGGCCCTTATGTGTATATATATATATATATATATATATATATATATATATATATATATATATATATATATATATAACTCTCATACTTAAATTACTGCCCACTTGATTAAAACAGACCAGAAGTACCAAACAACTTACAAATGACGAGAAGAACATTTAAAAATTTCAGCTAAATTGCACAAACATAAAAGTAATAACAAATAACAAATATCATAAAAAGTAAAACAAAAGTCATATATATATATATATATATATATATATATATATATATATATATATATTAGTTGTTTCTCTCCTACATTTCCAAAATCAGGTCAAAACCTACTCGCGCGGAGGGCAAAGCAATTACTATGCATTCAAGGACTTGCTCTCGAAGGCTTCAGCGACAACAATAGCCCTATTAACCCCCTGTTTATTGTGAAGTGACAGACTGTTATCGGGGTAAGCCTAGGAGTAAATCTTAGGGATTTCTTACGTTTCCTTTTACCAACCCTCACTTTCTTTTCTTCCTCATGCTAAAATATAGAAAAGGAAACGAATGCAGGTTACAAACGATCTTTTGACAAACGTATTTTGTAAACGATTATACAAAGTTACCGAGGCGTCCGTTAAAAGAACCAACTAATCTTTCGGTTTTTTTTTTCGACACTCACTGACTTTTAAATAGATATCTGGTCCCCTTAGGAAGCAGTGCCGCCAGTGCACCTCGCGTGGTGCATTGTAGGCATTAAGAAAAGTTGTCTGCAGCGCCCTTTAGTCCCACTTACTTACACCTACTTTTTAGCCTTTTGCTTTACCTCCATACCCACCTCCCTTCCTCCTTCTTGTTGTCCAGCCCCTCTAACTCGATCTTTCCATACACTTAAGCACTGAATGGCCGCTAGTGCACCAGTACTTTGCTATATGGCCTAATTTTCATAAATAAGATAAATGTCCGCATCTCCTTAGGGGACGGTGACTGGCGCTATTCTATCCCCATGTAAATCATACTGACAGCGAGACCATTATTCACTCAAACTCGATGAGAGATAAATTCACTCTTCTTCCCTTAAAGATAATAAAAATTTGAATAAACTCTAGAAAAACAAGATGATCAGCTGAACATAAAAACTTCCTCGGCTTTATGGCAGCGACCCTATAAAGGAACAAGTTGCCCCCAACAGGGTGCGTCCACGCTGCATTTAAACGTGATGAACAAGTAACAAGTGTCGACGACTTATCGCACACACATTACCAACAGGCTGGATACAAACCAACGACTTCTTGGTAGTTCTGTCGAGCACTTCAATCATTTGCCGAAGATTCGTTCGCCACTTACAGTTGACTTTATTTATATGTAAGACAGAAGTTGCCACATGAGTATAAGACATGTTCTACTGTAGTAGTGTGAGCGCACCTAAAACACCGGCTTATTAAATCTTCATATAGCAAAATATTTTGCTATGAAGTCGAACAGAATTGACAGATAAACACAGACTATCGTTTAAACACTAATAAACATAAACAACAAATGACAAATTGCAGCAAGTTCATATGACTTCGTATCTGGATCTAGGCCGAGAGCTTTTAGGGGAAAGTAATAAAAATAACTTTGTGGAACTTTTGTAAGCACATTATGCAAACACGTCAACACATCCCAAGATTTGTCAACATCGCTCGTTTCCCATATTAAAATTACTCATGCAAACCTCTCTCACACCCCGCCCCCCACCACCAACAACCACTCCCCTACCCCCTGCCCAACCACTCCCAAAAACGATAGGAGAGATTTGTTGTCCCAAAACCAGATTTATTGTCTTTGGAAAGATATCTGACGCCAGACAACATTTAAAGAACTACAGCGAGAAGGGCGGAGGATGGATCACCCTTCTTCCCTCCTTCGTTTTTCTTCTCCTCTTTCCATTCGTCTTCCTTTCCATCTGGTTCCGGCTGGAGGCGTGCACGCACCGATGGATGATGATGGCGGACGAGGCGCATGGGAGTGAGTGAGTGAGTGAGGAGGGGATCCTGACGGCGGCAGTGGAAGAAGGCCACCACCCAGCATCCTCTTTCTTTGCCATTTGTCCGTCTAAATGATGATGGAAAAATCCAATCCCATTAACCGACCGATGAAAAGAATTTACAAGAAAACTGATACTCGTTTGTTTCGCCAGAGGAGACAGATAGATAAATAAATACGGGGAGAGAGAGAGAGAGAAAGAGAGAGAGAGAGAGAGAGAGAGCAAGCACATTTAATGGCAGTGTATCTATAGCGACTCATATATCTCCAAGTCATAGTTCATGGTTATCCAAACACTGGTTACTAAAATTTAGACCGATGACATGACCTACGCAGTTTAGTCATTTCAAAATGAGTTTTCTTTTAATTCGGAACTTCCAGTGTCGTCTTTTGTGGCTATGCTGCTTGCGTAAGCGGTTCGCGTCGCTCTAGCGTCGCGGTTTTCCGGGTAGAATGATAAATGCCGGCGCTGTAAAATTAAAGTGCACCTCTTCAGTCTTTCCCTATTTGTTCACGACTAGGTAAATTCACATACACTTATCTGTTTTAAAGCGTGTTTTTATGCTTCTAAGGTTTTAAGGTTTTAACTCTCTCTCTCTCTCTCTCACTATCTCTCTCTCTCTCTCTCTCTCTCTCTCTCTCTCTCTTTTGTTTTTTTGACATACAGTTCCTATGTCCTGGTCAACCTTGTATAGCACGTAATTTTAATCTTTAAACAGTAGACAAAATATACACACACATATGTATGTTGACTATATATATATATATATATATATATATATATATATGTGTGTGTGTGTGTGTGTGTGTGTGTGTGTGTGTGTGTGTGTGTGTTTATCTATAATTTGTATCTATTTATATATACATTATAATATATATATATATATATATATATATATTATATATTTACACATACACACATATATATGATGTATATATATACATATATATATATATATATATATATATATATATATATATATATGCTCAGAAGAAAGATTCTCTAACTAAAAAACATCCCTTACCGAGAACCAGCAGAAAAAGCGTCAACGCCAGTATTTACCATTTCAAGAAAACTAATATTTCATCCATTCACCCTCCCAAGTGATCTATTTCCTGACATAACCTTCGGAATTGACGCTAGAGGAAGCCCGATCAAAAAGCCGGAGAGAGAGAGAGAGAGAGAGAGATGGGGGAAGGGGTGGGGGGGACGGTCTTCGGTGCTTATGAAAATAGACGAGAGACCGGACGTAGGCACAATGGATTTCTCTTGTTATTTTCCGCTTCTCTGGGAGTCTTATTTCCTCGTCGCTGCCAGGTACTAATAGGCACACACACGCGGGCCCCATAGAATGCCGGTCCCGCTCTTTTACAGGACTAAACCTGCAGATTATACATCGAAAACTATCGGAAATGGGAGTTGAGATGACGAGCGAAAACGAAGACTCGCTGTTCTGTACGAGCGCTGCAGAATTTCATGTCTTTTTAGGCGTGGTCTTGACTGTGAGTGAGTTGCCAGAAAATCACTGCGACTTCAAGACTTAAAATCAGGCTCTTAACCTGACTAATCTATTATATAAATGAAAATAGAGAATTTCGAGTGCCTGTGAATTCATTCATTTGGCTCATTAACCCAACTGTTCAGATTTTTGTGTCAAACAAACAATTGCCATAAATAGGCATTCCTTGACTGTCCCCACAATTAAGTAATTGTTCAATTTTACTTCGAATTCAAAAATTAGCGTTTCTCAATCCGAACGTTTATTTTTAATTGTATATAAATAACAAATTGCCAACCCTTCATATAAAATGATTAACTATTACTTTCTGCCTCAATAAAATTCTTTATTTCTTACTTATTTTCTTTATTTTGGATTATTATCCTGAACCACATGAATTCTAATTTGGCAAAGACACAGGCATCAAGATCACAGCAATAACTTCATCAGAGGTCACGTGATTACCTCATTTTTGAAAGTTGTGTAACTATAAAATAACCTTGTGACTGAAATTGAAATTTGTCTTTGTGAATAAATCCTTATCGGGCATGACTGCTCACTGCAAGCGCAGAACTTGATCATCAAAAGGCTCAGAGGCTAAGAGACTGTGACTAACCCTCTTACAACCCAACGACCGCGAGAATTTATCGAGAAGAAACATAAGAACAATACACTTGCTCAGCTAAGTATTCATGCACGGCCCTATTCCTTCTGGCAATCCAGATTCACATTTCGTGATGAACACGTCCTAATGCTTCCAACTGAATTAATCCAAGAGACAGAATAAGTCGAGTTTTAATGCTAGCGATCAAACTACTCAACAGTAACATGTACATCTGCCGCACTAAATCGACATTCTTGTAAGTGAAATATGCCATAATGCTGCTACAAGACTTGCACAACTACTTAGAGGCAAACGGTTCTACCTTGTTCTAAAGACTGATAGTCCAACCTCTCTTTTGTGCTAAGGACGTATATAATACGAAATATGTACATTCTATGAAGAATCAGTCTCTGACAACAGAAATTCAGAAAATCACTTCTCTTTGCAATACCTGCACTTTTTAAAAGCCGATTTCTTCAACTTTATCCCGACGAACAACTTTATAGACGAAAGAGTAATCATTAATTGGGTGTAAACAATCTCTTAAGGGAATTGGAATTGGGATATAAATTTAGGCCAAAGGCCAAGCGCAGGGCCCTATGAGGTCAGTCAGCCTTGAAAGGAAAACTGAGAGTAAAGGAGGTTGGAAAGGGTAACAGGAGGAAAATCTCGCAGTTGCCCTAAGAAACCACCGTTAGAAAAGGTTGGAAAGTAAGATGGAAAAAGGATAATGCGAACGGAGGTACAGTAAAAGAAATGAAAGAAGTTGCAGCTAGGGGCCGAAGGGACGCTGCAAATAACCTTCAGTAATGCCTACAGTGCACCGCATGAAGTGCACAGACACCACTAACCCCCTTAGGGGACTCCAATAAAGGGAAAACAGATAAAAAAAATCACACCTGCCATCAGAAAATAAAAAAATAAATTGCTTTTTAACAAATAAATGTCAAGTTAAACTTATTCTTATGACTGTTCATACTAATGCTTCAGCAATAAAGAACTTACAAAGAACAGGTGAACAAATAAACTGACTTCGCAGCAGACGAGTTAAAATAAAAAAAAATTAATACAAATTAAATTAAAGACCTCGACTGTAAGTTGTAAGACTCCATATCCCTCTGGCTTAATATATTGTAACATATTCACGACTCACATGGCAATATAAATCAAGAAACAACGGAATCTATACTTTGAGAAAAATCAAAATAAATTTTCATGCTTTTGTTTATCATAACAAGGATGCAAAACAGGAGCGTAACTGCAACGTTTCACTGCCAGTTTCTATAAATTCGAGTAGAGCAAATCAGAATTTTGCAGTTTTACTTAAGGGTAGGCTCCACTTTGGGGGGTGCCGATCGTAAAAAATATTTGCCAAAAATACACTGGATCCGGATCTAACATTCCTTTTATTGCGCTGGAAGTCCTCGGAACGATACAGAAAAAAGGGTGTGGAACACAAAACTATGGGGACGCAATGGGATTAAGGGATATGGGCAGTGATAGAGAGAGTAAGATGCGGATACTTCTACAGATATTTTCCTTATAGATGGGGTATGAGTTTTCGGTCTATGATGAACCCCCCCACGCCCGACCCACAAATATATATATATATAAATATATATATATATATATATATATATATATATATATATATATATATATATATATATATATATATATATAAAACATAAAAAAAATTGAATGTGAAGACATCTTATGCGACAAGAGTACTATAGATGGGAAGTAAGTACTTGTTCATTTTCAAAATCACACCAGGCTATTAAATTATATTAATGGAAGTCTGTTGGCTCTAAGAAATAATCTGCTGATTTCCCCCTTACTCCACTATTGCACGACGACATTAAACGCGAAATATTTCCACCCGCACACATTTTGAGAAGCCGAAAACGACGCCGTGTAGATCAGAGAAAGGCAAGGCGGGAAAACAAAAGTTGGAAGGTCTCTTTCGCGCCATTCCATCTCTGTGAACTGTGATCTGCATAGATGCAAAATAAATAAATGAGGAGATATCGAGTCCCAGGACTGAAAACTCTGCAGGCAAAGATTCAGAGATGGTTTAGGTGTTGGTGTTGGCACAGAAAGGTTGTGGAAACGATATAGATAAGACGTTCAAGACGGTATCAGCGCACATACCATGAAGAGTGAGTAGAACTCGATGGAGTTACAGGAACAGATCAACTTTCCTCATAAAAGCTGTATTCCGAAAGTTTTCAATAGGGGAAATTTAACTAATTAAATTCAGAATTACTTCAGCTTCAATGTGTTAAGAGAGCATTCAGCTAGAATTCAAAGAGAGCGACGGACAAACTAATAGCATGCACGATGAGAGAAAATCATTCATTCCTAGGCTGAAAATCCTCTACGATTGATTTGAAAATACCTGACACGGTCTTCTACAACTGGTACAAAATATGTGTACAGTAAGAACACCTCATTCGTTTTGCCATTGATTTGATAATTGGTAATGGAGTTACCTTCACTTTGGTGAAGGTAGTCATTGCGAACACTAGTTCCACGAGGTCTAACTTTTAAAATCATATGTTCTTTTGGTCTACTGTATTACAGCCGCGGAAGCAAAGGAATATATTATTTTCCACCGATCCTTCTTTTTACATCACGTCAGTCACGTGGCTCCTAAGAAACCAAGCGTTCTAAGATCACTCCTACAGAAATCCACTAAGCCACAAAATCAAACTTCATTCTAAGAGCATTCTAATTGACGAAATGCTACAGAACGTATCATTATGTATATTAGAGACACAAATGCATCCAGTGACAGCTATTTTTAGTAAAAATGGCATGGTCAAGGTCGCAAAGTAAGTAACCTTGGCTTTAGTATTAGAGTACTATGCTAGTATTATGAAGTTTATCTCGTATATAATTATCTAAATGTTACGGCAGAAGTCCGAATTTCATACAAAAGCAACAAATTTGACACCACGATGTTACTCTTTCGAAAAATCCTTTCAATAATAATAAAATAATAATATAATAATAATAATAATAATAATAATAATAATAATAATAATAGCACCTGACAGACTAATGGAACAAACAGGTTCACCCCTTCCTGCTATCTAAGCATGACTGTCTTCCTGTTTACCAAATTTGACAAAAATATCTTGAATCATGTAGGAGGATTTGTGATGACAAATAAAAAGTAACATACCGACAAACAAATTAAGGTTTTAAAAACTATAGTCCCCTGACTTCGTCGGTTAGGGACTAAAAAACAATATCACGTCTTGCATCACTTCCACGAGAGAGAGAGAGAGAGAGAGAGAGAGAGAGAGAGAGCCTGCCAGATTATCATCTTGAAGGATATAAACGGCCATCAGGGGAAATTTCCTTTTTAACTGCTTCCCATCCTTTAGATTAGGCTATCGATGTGACGTCATTCACTGGGCAGAGCAATCTCGAATCCGATGTAACTCATCACGGTTTTCATCAACGTCTTATCTGCATGTTGCCCGACGGAGAGAGAGAGAGAGAGAGAGAGAGAGAGAGAGAGAGAGAGAGAGAGAGAGAGAGAGAGAATTGTAATACGGTTCTGCATATTAAAACAGACCGTTCGTCGTAGAATCTCTTCAAGACTGTATACATATTTCCTACTTAAAATGCACCTACGTAATTATGGTATAAACGTCCTTTTTAGTATAAATATTAAAAATAGGAAGTTTTAGATTATTCTGGAGTCTACATACAAATGCAAAAAATAAATAAATAAATAAATAAATACAAATTGCGGTACTGATAAGTTAAAAAAAAAATCCGTTATTAAATATTGATAACTTCTGTACTGATAGGGTAAATTTTATTTCATTTTATTATTTTTAATGAAAAAGTGCTACATAGAAGACTAATTGTACCCAAAGAGAGATGCAGATACGATATTTAGCGCACGCCCTATTCCGCAGGGCCAAATAATTGTCGAGTTGAAATCGTATTTCATAATATATTCATTAAATGGTATCAGATAATTTCATCTCTGCCAACTACGGCGGAAATGCCCAAAGCAATTAAATTACTACTGTGGGAATGCCATATCCATTTCAATGACCTCGTACGCATATCCATAACGATGACCTGAGGTAAACATAATTACAATGACGATCCGCACGTAATGAAGGCCTCGCGTCTAGCGTCATGAAAAAAATGGTTCTGTTGAATGAGTTTACTGCGTGCAAAAAATAAGAACTGAAAAGTCTGTTGCGTGAGTCCATACTGTTCAGAAAGGAGATAGGAGCCTGTTGAAAGCGTACAATGTTTAAAAAGAATAACAGGCGTCTGTTAAAAGAGTTTACATTGTTAAAAAGAAAGAAAAGTTTGTTATATGGGTCTACGGCCTTCGATTATACGTTCTAAAACACTGTAAGACTATTCATGTTCTCTTTGCTAATTTTAATTTGAATATTTAATCGAATAAAAAATATCACACGCAAAATACCATCCATTCTCACGAGAAAATATATTAAGAACCCAAGAATTAGCACCAGTTTGTTTTCACTTTGTCAACACGTAGCGCAGGAAAAACGGGAAAATTATTCTCCCATTCACTTGGTTGGCAAGCCCTGAGGTCCACATCAAGCGTCTTTATGCTGTTAAACAACTTGTCACATTTACGGCGGTCGCAAGAGTGGGACTCGTGCAGCCATGCGACCAGTTTAATCTATAACACACTACGCTCTTCAAACTCACCAGAAATATGACAAAAGCCACAAAGAACAGTACATCATAAATACAGCATAAGAAAAGAAGCTGGCACTTGATAAATATGGAATCCCGAACATGTCCAAGAACAGCATTCAATAAACAAAACTACACCTCAACAGCAAGTCTTTCTGGGGCTAATACCACGCTGACTTCCTCGTCGAACCCGACTCACACCTTCCAAGCATCAAAAATTCTATTCGCAGGACAGCAGGCAAATGGACTGAAAGTCGAGCGCCCGCTTAGCGGTGTCAATTTGAAACCCAATGCATACCGCGGATGGAAGCAGCAACACGGGAGAAAAGGCAGATCACTGACGGGGACAGACAAAGAAAGAGTGCATGGTGCAACAGCGCTGGGATGTAAAATAAAAAAATAAGAAAATAAATCAAAAAAGTGTATGCAAAGTCGAAAAGATTTCGAGTAAAATTCTCACTAAAACGGATTAAAAGAATAAAGTCCCTAAGTATTAAATGTGAACTGCGTACGTGACGCTACAGAATGGAGGCAGCGCGATCTGATAATCTTTCACCTGCGGAAGAGGATACACATCAAAATATGAAGCATTCTCTGATACGCATGGTAAGAGCGCGATCTGTATATAGTACAGGTACACGCGTACATATTCAATGCAATGCAACATGAAGGCAATGGGCTTATGGAAATAAGAGAATTAAATACGGTTCTTTTTCCCAACTATCGACTCGTTTTGCATTACTTTGCCTGCAAAATAATAATCTTGAATGACAAAATATTTCAAAAAAGTAAAAAAAATACGGCACGTATGACAATCAAAGGGTTGTTTCAATATTCTATGTCTTGCCTTTTTCTCTTTTTCCATTTGTCCTGCTCTTTGTTCTGCTTTTAGAAACACTATTTTGCTTCCCTCACAGTACAATTACATCAAGCGTTCGAAGTCATCACTAACTTATCATGGGAAGTTGCGTTCTGAGATGGTTCGTCGCCCTTTCTCTCCTCTCCATGACATCTATTGCTTTTTAAATTCGCAAATATAATCTTTAAATCTTACACCCAGAAGCTTTGCAACTTTCATTTTACGTTACGACGGTTCGTAACGACTTCCTCTAAGTTTACTTCAACACTTTTCTTGAACAGATTGAATGTATCAATATTCATCAGATCTTTCCATACACTGAACTCTTACATACTCTGTATTTATGAAGGATGCATCCCAGATCCTCTGTTGCCAATTCGTAAAATCACTTTCACTTTCCCACAAGTCATGATATGGTAAGTGAACTACATGGAAATGCTTCTTATATCAACATTGTTACGAAAGTCCTAATTACGTGCTCAAATTCCGTCTAGTAAAATTGCAGTATTTCATAACTTTTATTTTAATTTTCTGTAAACAAAAAATAAAATAAAATAAAACTTGTGTTTGCTTTGTCTCTCTGTCTGTCCGCCCTCATATCTATATAAAAAGAAAAAAAACTACTGAGGTTAGAGTGTTGTATATTGGTATGTCAATCATCCTCCCTCCAACCATCAAACGCACCAAATTGCAACCCTCTAGCCTCAGTAGTTTTTTTTTATATTTAAGGTGAAAGTTAGTCATGGATCAGCATTATACGTTGTACAGAAAACTCGATAGCACCGGATAAACTTAGACGCATTTTTTACTTATTATTACCTCTAGAATAGTCATCCTCATTGAGCGGTACAGCTAATTACCACTGAAAGAGACCTATTAACCCTCATCTTATCCAAAACCCGTCACCTGCAGTTTTCTTAAATCATTTAATCTTTTCACGCTTGCGTGTTTTAATTACGTACGTTGCAAATTGAGCGTACTGTTAAATTTCCAATTGACAATTCCCTCACCATACCTAAGAGTTTTTGCGATGCGTCTTTCAATTATACGCCATAAGTATATTTGTCTTGCGCACATACATATGTACATAACCTTAATTACGTGCGGGCTGTGATTGCTAACTCACTAAGCAAGCGGCACATTCATTTACGAAAAGTCTGTTACCCTGCGTTGATTCCCGTTCCACAGAACAGGTCCTCTCTATCTTTTAGGTTTTCAAATTCGTGGCGCCTATGGGTGCAACTGTGGTGTGGGATTATTACTCCATAACGATACCAAATCTGCTACGTAGACGAAGCAGGCGGGAAGGAGGGTTATAAAGAAATAAAAACAATTAACGTTATTAGAGATACTTATAATGTGAGACTAAAGAAAAAAAAACACCACTACACTGCATCAAGAGGTTGTTACCATCACAGTGAGTTAAGGTTAAGCGCTCATTTTCGATGCTGTACTCCTGTCGTTGAAGTTCGTCCCCCCTCCCCTCCCCTTCCCCTCCCCCCTAACCTCTTCGTGCCTTTCTGACCCCTTTCCTTCAATCAATATCATGGTTGACTACGTATGAATTTAATTTCGCCTTCTGATCCTTCCAGGCAAAAGATTTCCCTGACAGAACATTTTTCATTTTACCCCCCAAATCACCATGACCTCCGAAAACTCCTCCGCAGAGGGGGAGAGTTACGGGTAGAAAGGAAGCAGGAAAAGGGGTGCTCTCTCTCTCTCTCTCTCTTTCTCTCTCTCTCTCTCTCTCTCTCTTCTCCTCCTCCTCCTCCTCCTCCTCCTCCTCCTCCTCCTCCTAACGATGTTACTTCTTTCGATCAACAAAAAACTTTGATAGTCTAGAATAACGAAAAACGTTCTACTTCATCAATGCAACCTAAGACAATCCTAACTTAAGATTTTAAATGGAAAAATAAGTAATGCAACAAGAAATCAATACAAAAGTCCTAACCAGCCTTCATATTTGATCGATCCATTCCTTGATTCATACCTATCCCCTATCTGTATATAAATATATATAAAAAAAATACTTGGTAGTCCAACGATTAAACGGACAGACAATGGCATCGCACCGTTTCCAATCCAAACTTTATTAACAGATCCTAACCTCTGGTGTTTTTACAACGGATACACGTTAATAAATGGGAGCTTTCTTTGAGGATGAGTACAGAATAAAACAAGCGCAAACAAAATATTTGTATTATTGGAGGAACTGAAATATAACTCTCGCGAAAAGAAAAAAATGAAAGTGAAAATGGAGTTCACTTTGATTTCAGATCTTTGTTGTTAAACTTCTATAAAAGAATCCGACTATGTTGAAATTAAAGGCACTTGACGCTCTAGTGACTTTCTGGCACGACAAAGATTTGTCCCGGGTCAAGATAAGAAGGGTAAAATAGAGAACACTTCCTTGAGGATGTCAAAATAGGGAACACTTCCTTCGGATGTCAAAATAGAGAACACTTCCTTAAGGATGTCAAAATAGAGAGCACTTCCTCGAGGATGTCAAAATAGAGAACACTTCCTTGAGGATGTCAAAATAGAGAACACTTCCTTGAGGATGTCAAAATAGAGAACACTTCCTCAGGAGTCAAAAAGAGAAACACTCCTGAGGCGCAAATAGAGAACACTTCTGAGGATGTCAAAATAGAGAACACTGCTTGAGGATGGGTAAAATAGAGAACTTCCTTGAGGATGTCAAAATAGGGAACACTTCCTGAATTAAAATAGGGAACACTTCCTTGAGGAATTGTTAAAGATTGGGAACAAACTTTCCTGAGGCGGGTCAAAAATAGGGAACACTTCCCTTGAGGATGTCATAAATAGGGAAAATTCCTTGGGAATGTAAATAAGGCGAACGATTCCTTGAGGATGTCAAAAGAGAGAACACTTCCCTGAGGATGTCAAAAATAGGGAAACTTCTTGAGGATTCAAAATAAGGGAACACTCCTTGAGGATTGTCAAAATGGGAAATTCCTTGAGGATAAAATAGGGAACACTTCCTTGGAGGTCCAAAATAGGGAAACACTTCCTTGAGGGATGTTCAAAGGGAACACCCTTGAGGATGTCAAAAATAGGGAGGGACTTCCTTGAGGATTGTCAAAATAGAGAACACTTCCTTGAGGATATCAAAATAGAGAACACTTCCTTGAGGATGTCAAAATAGAGAACACTTCCTTGAGGATGTCAAAATAGAGAACACTTCCTTGAGGATGTCAAAATAGAGAACACTTCCTTGAGGATGTCAAAATAGAGAACACTTCCTTGACGGAATGTCAAAATAGGAAACTTCTTGAGGATGTCCAAAAATAGGGAAACATTCCCTTGAGATGTCAAAATGGGAAAACTTCCTTGAGGATGTCAAAATAGGGACTTCCTTGAGGTGTCAAAGGGACTTCCTTAGGATGTCAAAAAACTTTCCTTGAGGAGTTCAAAATAGACACAAAAAAAACATTCCTTGAGATGGTCATAGTCAAAACTTTCCTTGGGAAGGAGTCAAAATAGAACACTTCCTTGAGGATGTCGTGCGATTGGAACTTCAGACCTTCAAACGACGATGCAATACATTAGTACCCTAATATAATTCTCCTTGAGTTCTAATATTTTACTTACATTTTTATTTATTCATTTATTTGTTAATTTTTCTATATTTCTAATAACCTATCTACTCTCTGTACTTCCCTTTACCTTGTGTTACTTCTTTCGAATGAACACCATATCGTTTGGAAGCTCGTATTTCGCGTCAATGGCCCGTGTGTTTGCTCCATATGAATAGGGTTCATCTTCTGAATAATAATAACAATAATAGACAGAAAACAACAACACTGATGAAGAAGCTATACGAATAAAAACGGGAAAAAACGAACGTGGGTTGAAAACGAATATGAATCACACACTGAAAGGAAAAACTAAGCAGTTCGATAAATATCCAGTAAGCTAAGGCACGCGATATCTTATAATGCGATTCTTAATACGAATTATTGCAAAATACAACCATTTAAAGAAAGATACCGATGACATACAAACTAGACACGAAAACGATAGACAAGATAAACGAAATTAGAATTAAGAATTAAGAAGTGGACTATCCAAATGGGACCACAGCATTTATAACTAATGCCTTTACTGCATATGATTTTTTATACGCCAATATTATCTGCGTTGAAATACTGAAAGCCCGGCTCTGTTGAGAGGAAAAACCAACAAAATCTCAAAAAGGGAAATGCACCATATCACCTACGATAATACTGAAGGTTACGATATTACAGTATCCTGTGATGAACAAGAATTCATGCACTCATATAAATAATGGAAATACATATTATACATACACGAATGCTTTACGTTAAAACAGAATTCCATCTGATAAAAAGGAGCTCATAAAAACACTAAAAAATAGAGAGTTAATATATTTCAGAGAACCAACTGTGCCTCTCGCTTCTGCTTGAAGAGAGAGTTGGTTCTCTCAAATATAGTATTAACTGTCTACATTTTGGTGTTTTATGGGTTCCTTTCTATCAGATATATGAATACACTTATGAATACATTTTAAAAAAAGGGGGAAGCAAGTACGTCACATGAAGTTTAAGTTTCTTACCTTGTACAACCGCTACTTATGGAAGCATACATATGCAACATACCTGAAAGATAAAAAATTGAAATTAATCACATCTCAAACCTTTTTCGCTATGAAGTTCAAAAACAGAGAGAGAGAGAGAGAGAGAGAGAGAGAGAGAGAGAGAGAGAGAGAGAGAGAGAGAGGAAAATGCAACAAGCATAACATTTTCAACATCAGGCGTTTTTTTAACTTAAAAAAAAAAAAAAAAAAAAAAAAAAAAAAAAAAAAACGTATCGCATAGTTCATGTAAGTGTTCCCTCGTACAGACAAATGCTTCCGTACGTTCTACCCTAAGTGCAAGAGGCGTGGCCAAAGCGACTGAAGACTTAAGACCATCACTGAACGCCCACCGTTGGCCCGTTGAAGGCCATTTTAAAGAAGAACTTTATGAGTGAGGTCCAATACACATGAACTCATGTTAACAATACTACAAAATTCAATTAAAACCAACCCTTCTTTTGTCCTACTCATTATAAGCTGCCCAATGATGATTATCTTTTTTTCTCAGCGAACAATATCAAGGAGGTTAGCAGAGCCGGATATCCGGCCGGATATTCGGATCAAATCGGCACCTGGATAATAATACCATCCCCTATAAAATCTATATATATGGTCTGACTTTGGTTCAATTCGGTCCAGCAGTTTCGCCGTCTATAGCGAACATACACACACACACACACACACATACATATATACATAGATAGTAGTCCAACCGTCAGCTTTATATTCAATATATATATATATATATATATATTTATATATATATATATATATATATATATATATATATATATTAGGAAAAGGAAGTATACATAATACACATGCAGCATTACATATTCTCCACTGTTTTTCAAAATCCCATGCACAACGCATTATAATTATCACCAAATGATAAAAAATACAGAAGAATTCCTACTGAAGGAGCTGTAAGACAAAATAGACAGCCCATTACCGTCGTTGACAGCTGATTTCATACAGCCGTTATGAAATACGAAATAATAAAGAGTTCCTTCCAACGCCTACACAACAACTCCGCTGAAATAATATTCTCTGCAACAGTCAGAACGACCGGTCCTCACACTCCCCCACGCCCCGCAATACGTAAATGCTTTCAGGCACGTCCCTGCCGCAAGCACGTGCGACCCATAAAACGAACTCGCTAAATGCAATAACGGCCGCGTTTGCATCATCCAGATCCATCGCTGTAATCCTGGAAAGTCGAGGGAAAATCGAGATGACAGTCACCGGAGGAATTACAGGTCAAATGCGAACGGAGTGTTTGTTCGTGCTTGCCATGTGTGCAAAGAACGAAGGCGAGAAGGGGACACGGAACCCCGACGCCATATTTCAGCAATTGCCAAAGTCAGGCTGAAATGAGTGTGGTCGTTACCAGGACAGGGACAGGTGCTTCATTACCACGCGATCAAATACGGTCGTTCATGCAATGGCTTTCACCCGTTTCCTGAAATAATCTCACGTAGACTGATCACAAATGACATCGTTTCTTAAGGACATTTCCCATCCCATAATCGCTGACACGTTTTAAACAGCAAAATGGCCTCGATGATAGGAAGGAAGCATTACGAGCAAAATTCTTTAAAGACAAAATGAATGTTTTTTAAGAAGTAACTTCAAAGTTACAGCAAATTCCAGGAGATAAAAAATAATAATATAATAATAATAATTTTCTTTTTTGGTCTGTCAGTCATCCTATCCGACTGGGTGGTTTTTATAGAGTGGAATTCCGGGTTGCATCCTGCCTCCTTAGGAGTCCATCACTTTTCTTACTATGTGCGCTGTTTCTAGGAGCACACTCTTCTGCATGAGTCCTGGAGCTTCTTCATCCTCTGGTTTTTCCAGATTCGTTTTCAGGTATCTTTGGATCGTGCCTAGTGTTACTATGAAATTATGGGTACAATTTCCACTGGTACATCCCATATCCTTCTTATTTGTATTTTCAAGTCTTGATACTTATCAATTTTTTCTCTCTTTCTATTCTACTCTGGTGTCTCCTTGTATTACGACATCACGAGTGATACTTTCTTCTTGATTTTGTCAATCAACGTCACGTCTTGTCTATTGGCATTTTGTACTGGTTCTGTGCAAGTGCCGGACAATCGTCTGCTAAGTGGTTTTGTTTTCGTTTTTCATATTGCACTCCCTGCATATGGGTGAGATGTTATTTCCATCTATTGTTCTTTGGCCAAATTTGGGGTTCTTAAGGCCTGATCTTGTGCCGCTGTTAGCATTCCTCCTGTTTCCTTCTTGAGTACTCCCCTCTGTAGCCATTGCCATGTTTCATCACTGGCCAGTTCTTTAGTAGTCTGTCTCAAGTTCTGTCCTTGCACTGGTTTGTTGTGCCATTCCTCCGTTCTGTTTTTCATTCCCCTGTCTCTGTATATTTCTGGATCATCGTCTACTTTCATCAGTCCTTCTTACCGTGCACTCCTTAGCCACTCGTCTTCACTGGTTTTCAGATATTGTTTGTTTTGTTTGTGTGTATGATGTTTTTACGTTGCAAGGAACCAGTGGCTATTCAGCAACGGGACCAATGGCTTTATGTGACTTTCGAACCATGTCGAGAGTGAACTTCTTTCACCAGAAATACACATCTCTCACACCTCAATGGAATGGCCGAGAATCGAACTCGCGGCCACCGAGGTGGCAGGTCAAGACCATACCGATCACGCCACTGAGGCGCTTTTCAGATATTGCCCCAGTGCTTTGCTCTCGATGTTGAATGTAGTCCTCTATGCTTAGTATTCTCTCCCCCATTTCGTGTTATGTAAAGTCTGCCTTTATTTGCTCCTGGGTGTAGTACTTTGTGTATAATAATAATAATAATAATAATAATAATAATAATAATAATATAATAATAATAATAATAATTATTATTATTATTATTATTATTATTATTATTATTATTATTATTATTATTATTATTAATGGGAAAAGGCCACAATGGTATCATTGCACATATAATAAAAATAAATACAAAAACGAGAGCTGTCGAGAACCTGCTCGATGCTCCTTCTCGTTTTGTATTATGTTTTTAATATGGTGACACTGAGAACTTTGTGGATTTCTTCACCATTTTATTGACTAATAATAATAATAATAAAATATAATAATAATAATAATACTCATAACGTTACGAAGCATGTCGGTAATAGGTATTTTGTTTAATAACCACTTCCGAAGAGAGGATATATTTTCTTTGTGTGTGTACGTATGAGTGCGGATATAATACATTGAGAGAGAGAGAGAGAGAAGAGAGAGAGAGAAGAGAGAGAGAGAGAGAGAGAGAGAGAGAGAGAGAGAGAGAGAATCTCTATCTAAAAATACTTGCCGGATAGAAATGTTATGTTGTTTTAGTAATTGATTAATGGACACAAACTCATCACACGTACACGTACCCGTACCCGTACACGTGGGTGTGTGTGTGTGTGTTGTGTGTGTGTGTGTGACCAAATCACTGCATACACTGGACAATCCTAGATGATTCAACGGCTGTCGAAAATACAGACGTTAACATGGAAAACAACCAAATATGGTAACTTGGAGAAATCGTATGGACTCTACAATTCTTATATAACTCTCCTTCCAGTTATCCACGAGAGCACCTTACACCTTACACCTTACAGTTCGTTCGGGTTGCCCCAGGTCCCTCAGTGTGAGGCGCCTCTAATGTCTACCAGAGAGTTGCTAGTACATCTTCCGGTATATTTTGCATCTTCCAATCTTGGATGGTCTGGGATGCAGTTTAGATATTTGTCGAGCTTATTCTTAAACACATCTACAAGCTCACTCCTGATATATTCCTCAGATGAGCTGGCAACGCATTGAAATAGACGCTGCATTATCGATGCTGGTGCGTAGTGGATTAATGTCCTGTGTGCTTTCCTTATTTTTCCTGGTATAGTTTTGGGCACTATTAATCTACCTCTGCTTGCTCTTTCTGATATTTTTAGTTCCATGATATTTTCTGTTATTCCTTCTATCTGTTTCCATGCCTGAATTATCATGTAGCGTTCTCTTCTCCTTTCTAGACTATATAATTTTTAAGATTGTAGTCTTTCCCAGTAGTCTAGGTCCTTAACTTCTTCTATTCTAGCTGTAAAGGACCTTTGTACACTCTCTATTTGTGCAATATCCTTTGATAGTGTGGGTACCATATCATATTGCAATATTCAAGTGACTACGAACATATTGTTTTATAAAGCATAATCATGTGTTCAGCTTTTCTTGTTTTGAAGTGCCGTAACAACATTCCCATTTTTGCTTTACATTTTGCCAACAGAATTGCTATTTGATCATTGCATAACATGTTCCTATTCATCATCACACCAAGGTCTTTAACTGCTTCCTTATTTGTGATTGTCTCATTATTAGGTCCCCTATATGATATAGCTTTCCTTCTCTGTCTCCATAATTTATTGATTCAAATTTATCAGAGTTAAATACCATCCAATTTACCTCTGCCCAATCATATACTTTGTTAAGGTCTCTTTGTAGAGCGTTCCTATCTTCATCACAAGTAATTTCTCTACTTATTCTTGTGTCATCAGCGAAACTACTCACTACCGAATCCTTAACATTACCTGTCTATGTCTTCAATCATAATAACAAACAATATTGCAGCTAGCACCGTACCTTGTGGCACACCGGATATTACCTTGGTTTCATCCGATTTCTCATCGTTTTGCAATAACTATCTGTTTTCTGTGTGTAAAAATTCTTTTAACCATCTTTCCTACTTTATCTACGATATTGTGTTTTCTAATTTTCTTTGCTAATATATTTATGGTCTACTTTGTCAAAAGCTTTTGCAAAGTCTAGATAACCACATCTGTTTCATTTCCGCTTTTCATATTTTTGAATATGTTCTCACGGTGGACTAACAGTTGGGTTTTGTGTACTTTTTCCGGGTACGAAACCGTGTTGTCCTATATTAACAAATTATTTTTTTATTAAATGTTTCATAATATTTTTTCTTCATTACCCTTTCATACACTTTCATAATATGTGATGTTAGACTCACAGGCCTATAATTACTTGCCTCTAGTCTTGATCCACTTTGAAAGTAGGGGTGATATATGCTAATTTGTGGCTCATCATAAATCTGCCTGTATCTACACTTTGTCTTAATAATATTGCAAGTGGCTTTGCGATAGAATGAACTACTTTCTTAACAAATAGCAGGGACTCCATCCGGCCCTGCAGCAGCTCCATTTTTAATTTCATTAATTGCCTGCACAATATCAGCTTCATTAATTTCTATGTCAGCTAAATATTCATATTTTCTTCCCTTACTTCTATATCATTATCTTCATTATCTATTCTAGGGGTGAATTCTCTCTTATATCGTTCTGCCAGTTATGTTGCAAATTTCCTTTTTTTCATTCGTTAATCTCCCTTCAATTCTCAGAGGGCCTATTTCTATTCTTCTTTATTCATCTTCTTCGCATATGAGTATAATAGTTTTGGGGTTTTGCTTGATATTTAATAGGGTTTCTTTCTTCCAAAGTCCCGTTTTCATTTTCTTTTGATTGTATAATCTTTTGTTCTGCATTTTCTATCTTACTTATTAGTTCTATAACTTTCCATGCATTTTTTTTCTTTTGCAAGACCTTTTTTCCACTTTCTGATTTTCTGGAAACAAGATCCTTCTGTCTCTTGGTATGCATGAATGATGTTTACTTTTCTTCTTCGGTATATATTTTTCCACTATTTTCAATCCATATTTATATATATCTCCGTATGTTACCCTTATGTCATCACTTACGAAAATGATTTTATCCCAATCTTTGTTTAATTCTTCATTAATTTCTGACCATTTATATTTTTACTGTAGAAGTTGTATTTCCATATCCTTCCCACTTTTCATTTCTTGCTTATCTCTATTTTCACTTGCTTTGGAATGAAACTGTTAATTCTATGACATTATGGTCTGAAATACTTGCATTATAAACTATTATTTCTTTAACATAATTCATCTCGTTCACAAATACTAGGTCTAAAGTATTTTCCTTTCTTGTTGGCAGGTGATTTATTTGTTGAATGTTGTATTCTAGTAGCATATCTAATAGCTTTTCAAATTGCTCTTATCTTCTGCACTACTATTACTCTCTTTTTTATATGTATAAGTACAACCACAATCTCCTATTCGTTCTTTCCATTCTACGAAAGGAAAGTTGAAGTCACCACGAGAGAGAGACGAGAGAGAGAGAGAACGAGAGAGACGAGAGAGAGATAGAGAATGTTTTCAGGTAAAACTTACAAAAAACTGACTACGTATATACTGCAATGAAAAGTATAATACAGAAAGCTCTTTTGCAAAGAAATGAGTTTCACCTTAAAAAAAAAAAAAAAACAAAAAAAAAAAAAAAAAAAAAAAAAAACTACAAACTGAAAAAAACGAGGAAAAATGCAAAAGTCCACTTCTTCCTCGGGGGACGCCGCCCCACCAAAGAAAAACATCCCAGAAGAATCCCAGCGAAGGGAATAACAATAAAAGCGCCAATGAAGCGAAATGAGTTCACTGAGAGGATCCATCAAAGTCAGTGAGAAGAGAGTCATGACCGACCCCGTGGTCGTCGTCGGGCGTGTCTTCTTCCTCGCGTTGCCTGCTTCCTTCAGGGTCTCGGCAGTGAGGGCAAGAGTTAGGGCGTGGCTACGCTGGGAAGATCCCTTTCGCAAGGACAAGGGCGTCTTCCACCGTCTTCCTATATAAGCCCCGGCAGGACCTTCCAAAGGCAGACCAGAGCGAACGGCTTCAACTTGACGACATGAATCCCCTGGTGAGTTCGACAACATTCACTGCTCAAGTAGAATAGTATTCAATACGTTTTCAATTACAGTCGCTTCTCAAAGATAATGGAGCATGAAAAGACCATTATTATACATTTAATTCTCAAGCACAGTTTTACTAATAATGCCCTACAGTACAGTGGTAAGGATACACAAAAAAAACAGCATTTTTAAATAGAGCATAATCATGATCATCCACGAAACATCCAAGTACTGAAACCGCTATACCACAACATTAGTGAAAGGAGGGGAGACCCTTTTGAAAGTGACAGTCTTCTCGTGGCGGAGAGTTTTTAGATCATTAGTAAGTGATTAAGTATCTTGAACTGTTACTCTTTCACGAACAGTGTATAAGCTGCGATACTGAAACGTTAATAACATCACATAATACTAAATAGTAAGAAGAAATGCTGAAGTAATATACCAACGTTCACTAAAACAATGTTCGCATGTCTTCATGTTCGTTTATCTGATGCAAGTGATAAATCCCGTTAACTTTTATAAGTCCACATTAATTACTGTAAATAACGCGTCTTAAACGATGATACGCAGATATTCTTTTTGATGTGACGTTTCGCTTTCACAGTGAGTGTCGTCAGCTGAATGTTTTCAGTGAAAAATGCCAACTTCCGTTAGGATTTAAACACTTCACACATTCATAATTCACAGCCCTTGAAGATCCACCGGCTCCAGCCATACCAACTTCCATAAAATAGGACTTAAAACAATCTAACTCCTGATTACGCTGCAAATGAAATAATTCTTACAGTCTTGTCGTTCACAACTGTCAACTCAGAACTAGTAGATCACGACATCGAATTTGAGAGCACCATCTAATCTCAACATCTCTGTGCCGTTTTAACACTACAAAGCATCAGTATTCACGGTATGGTGCAGCCTCGCCCCCGTCGGATCGTCTCCCGGGAAATCTTTTACCAATTCCATTTGAGAGCGATTCCTGTATTTGTTATTCTTGTCATGGCGGCATTGCAATCCTTTCCCTTTAAAACCCAGATATATAAAAAAGGAGTCAAATGTGTTTTTCCCAACTCCATGCGTGTGTGTCATGATCAGTTAACTAAATTAACGCGGTCCCTATAATGACACGGTAAATATTCAACTTATGGAAATCCATTTGCGCGACACTTTATTTCATTCGTGGGTGAGGTTGGATAAGCTTTTCAAACAGCTTCAATTCATGAACTGTTTGAGGATTAATTTAGTGCAAATAATTCAAAAACCTCTGATTTTTTTTTTAATTTGAAAAGTGTCTTTGACGTAAATTTCAATGTGGGAGCAGGAAATTGCGTATGGTACAATTATACAACTATTTCATTACTTACTGATACTAAGATTAAGAGGAATCATAAAAATCCATATTAACATTGGAGGAAATGTTCAGAGAAGTCACATCCAATTCTTCTCCTTTTTCAGATGCTTTTGCCTTTGTTGGCTGGTGCCTGCATAGCGGCACCTTCTGTGGCAATCCACGCAGCAGGTTTACCTGTGGCAGCTGCTGTGCCCTATGCCGTGCAACACGAGGTCACTGCCCACGTCCCATCGGGCGTGGAACTGAAGCAAGTAGGTGACGTTCTCCCTGTGGCTCACCCAGTGGCCCCGGTTGCTGTTCCAGGATACGCCGTCCAAGGAGAACTCCGTCAGGTGACCCAAGAATTCGCCGAACCTCCAGCGGTCGCCGTCGACGTCAATGCTCTCCCGGTCCTCGGAGCTGCCGCCGCTCCAGTAGCCTACGCAGCTGCACCGGCAGTCGCAGTTGGCGCCGTAGCCCCAGCTGTTGTCGCCCCAGCTGCCCCAGCTCTCGCTTACTCCAACGTCAACCTCAACATCCCCGCCCCCGTGCCCGCCGGCGAAGCCCCAGCCCCTGAGGAACTGGTGCAGCGCATCCCCGTCCAAGGTCTTGGTCGCCCCGTCGTCTCTTACACCCCCCAGATCACCGAAGTGCGACCCGAACTCAGAGTCTACGAAAGGACCTACGACGTCGCTGTCCCCAAACCCGTCTACGAGACCAAGCAGGTGACCCCAGTCCACCACCAGTACGTTCCCGAGCCCTACGCTGTGCCCCATCCAGTGGCCGTGCCCCAGCCAGTTGCCGTCCCTACCCCAGTTAACGTGCCCTACGCAGTGCCTCAGCCAGTCCACGTTCAACACAACGTCATCGCTCCCCCAGCCGTTGCCGCCGTTGGATACCACGCTGCTGCTGTTGCACCAGCTGCTGCCGTTGTGCATGCTGCTGCACCAGCCGCTGCTGTTGGATACCACGCTGGTGCCATTGGATACCACGCTGGTGCCGTTGGATTCCACGCTGGTGCCGTTGGATATCACGCTGCTGCTCCAGTTGCCACCGTCGTCAAAGCCTGAGTCTCCATCGGGAGGCGCCCTTGGTTAGCTCCCTCGGAGAATGACCTCGTTGCAGTCCCGTTGTAAATATGCCTCCTCGTGACCTTTGTGTGTTGTTAGTTCCTGTTCATCCAGTGAAGAATAAAGTCCAGTCATTCATTACGAGAATTTTCCTTTTCAATGAATCATCCTCAATATATAAGCGCGCGTGCAAGCACATACACATCTGCAATTATATATTATATATATATATATATATCCGTATATATATATTATATATAAATTTTAGTATATTATATATTATTCATCATATACA
>NC_061091.1:11400295-11407795 GCF_015104395.2 Macrobrachium nipponense | reverse complement strand
CGAGAGAGAGAGAGAGAGAGAGAGAGAGAGAAGAGAGAGAGAGAGAGAGAGGGTGTGGTGTTTTAATCAATGCCAACAACATCCTTGATTTGGGCATCCCGATCACTGAGACGCCAATGCCCTTGATGATGAGTCAGACTGATGCCTTTCACAAGAGTTTGTTGTCCTTTTGCTTAAATATATATTACATACATATAATAATTATTATTAATAATATATCTTATATATATAACTTGATCACGAAGTATATAAAACGTGATGCTATGTATAAATAAAGGTTTTTTTGCCACGAAGGAAAAAATGAAAAAGCGAGATAGCCGAGTACTTTCGGTCCTGCTCGGACCCTTTACTCAGTAAACCGAACAGGACCGAAAGTACTTGGCTATCTCGCTTTTTCCTTTTTTTCCTTCGTGGCAAAAAAACCTTTATTTATATAAGTGTGTATGTATAATATGTTGTAATATATAATATATTTTAATATATAATATATATATGAATATAATATAATATATATATATATATATATATATATATATATATATATATATATATACATAAATATAAATCCTAAAACAAATACAAGGAATAGAGTAATCCGTATTCAAATGGGGTAAAGTCCTTGTATCTTGACGTTCAAAACTAGCAAAAAGAGAGAGAAAAAAACTGCAGTCCTCTTACGACGGTCCACATCTAATCCAGTGATCTCCTCAGTATTCAATGAGAGCGCGCAATGTCAAGAAAAAAGAAAAAACCAACAAAAACTAGAAATGAAAAAGATAAAAAAAAACGTCCCTGAAAGTGAGCGCGATGGGAAGATGGGACTTCCTCAGGTACCGCCTCCTTATGTCACACCATTTTCTCAGGGTCAAAGCCGTATCTGACGTTTTTCTATCTTCTCTCTCTCTCTCTCTGGATGACCACACCCTCCCAGATTCCATTTGGAAGGAGTCGTAATTCTTTCCTCTATCAGGGTTTTATCTGTGATTGCAATCTCTCTCTCTCTCTCTCTCTCTCTCTCTCTCTCTCTCTCTCTCTCTCTCTCTGGCTTAATCTACTTTCTACATGGACTCGCTGCTAATCGGCTAACGACTTGGCAATCTTGGATAAAGTTACTATGTATATATACACCAGTGCTTTTAGTTGCTGGAGTGTCATGGAAATTCACAAAGGTCACGCAGATGACTCCAAAAAAGCGAGCAGTCATATATATATAATATATATATATATATATATATATATATATATATATATATATATATATATATATATATATATATATATATATATATATATAATCCAAAAACCTTCTGTACTTACTCACCAGAAACGTGTATTTTCAATATCCACAATAAATTCGTTCCACAGTCGCCCTTCATCGACGATGCTTTAAATTAACGAAATCAAATTTCATCCGTCTATCATAAGCGGAGCCACGCCCCATTTATCCAAAAGCGTTTGATCTTTCAGCTTTTATCATTTTATAGCTTCATCTCCTCCAAACGGAGCTCTGTTCGAATCAATTGCAGCCAATAGTTCTCTTACAGAGAAGCGGTTAACAGAAATAAGGATTTTAAATTGATTTTAAGGTCTTTCCACACATTTATCCTGGTGAATATTTGATAGTCTCAAATATTTTCCAAAATATTAAATTCGAATTCCTATAACTAAGTATTCCTCTTTACACTGCAATGTTTCAGTCGAATTCATCTGTATTGCTGTTTAATAAAATTCCATGCTCTGGAGATAAAGTAAAGGTTAACAAACAAACTAAAAGTTATATTTATTTATTCAGCGCAGCCCTCACGATTAATTTACAGTTTTCAAATATCATACAAACTCGTGAATAAACTACAAACTTTTCCAAAGATGATAAACGGGGGGTCTTGGACTATATGAGGAACTGCAAATGTAATGATCTATTTAGTACATTAAAAAAAAAAGTCTGCATGATGCAAACAAAAAAATTAAATAAAACTACACGTCTCTTTTCTTGCTAGATTACAATATTTGAGCTCCCACGAACTCCATTCTGCATGCACAGACCAATATATACGAGATGTTTCTGAAATAACAACATATATTTTCCAATTCATACATGATATTTGGGAAATACATGAAATACAGCGATAAATACAAATGCATACACACACACGTTATAGAAACTAATTCATATACATGCCCACACACACATATACTGTATATATATATATATATATATATATATATATATATATATATATATATATATATATATATATATAAATCAGTGGTATAATACTGTCTTGAAATATAGTGTGTGTGCCAATCTTGACATGATCCCCAGTCCCTCTTACACCAGAAATGCAAAGCAAGCAGCTCATCTCACCATCTAATTCAAGTCCCTTTCCAGTCTTTTGCTGTACGCATTCTGACTCATCCAGTTACCATTCTTTACATTTACTGCTGCCGTTATCACCTTTACCTTTTCATTCCTCATACAAATATCTTTCGAACCTCATCCAGACGTAACTTACAACCATGGTTAGCCAATCAATCACACTATCTCCCTTACGATCCCACCAGTCCTTAGAGTATTTTCTTTCTTCACCCCCAGTAACTGGTCTACTTACAAGTTTAAAAGTCTCTTCCACAATAATTCTCGGCTTTTCAAGAAACACTCTACACTCTTGCATAATACAGCTTTGCCTCTCACGTCGTCAGGCAGGATTTCTTCTGAGTTCGATTTATACGTTCATTTAGAACAATTTTTATTCTAAGTGTTTTTGTTTACTTTCTCCTCACCATTTTCAAAATTTGCCTCCCATTCTCTTACTGTCATCTCCGCATGATCTTCTCTTCTGACAGACAACTGCAACTCGAATAGCCTTCTTACTTTCACTAACCCTTTCATTTCCACATCACACCCCTAATTTGTAAAATAATGGCATTGTTAAATGATACTGATACTTATACGAAACTGAGGTCTGATCCTACACAAACATTGAACTCCCATTTTAATAAACAAATTAAATCCATTCTGAAGGGCTTGGACCATTCAATTACACAGTGTACACCGCTATGCGCCTCCCTACCTTATATGTATGGTTTAGTCAAGGCACACAAAATCAATAACCCCATCAGACCAATCATTAGTTCAGTGGGCTCAGTTACGTATAATTTATCTAAATGGCTTGTAAAAATTCTTACACCTTTGGTAGGAAACATTTCTAACACGAATGCTAAAAACAGTGTTGATTTTATAAACAAATTGAATAGTTTAAATTTGAATTTTGATTTTAATATGGTTAGTTTTGATGTTGTCTCTTTATTTACAAAAGTGCCTGTAGATGATTTACTTGAATATTTGGAGGATGAATTAGAAAGTCATGATATTCCCTTAACTGTAGCAAACCTCATTAGTCTCATAAGGTTATGTATCAAAGATAGTAAATTTTGTTTTAATAGGAAATTTTTTGTACAAAAGTTTGGCATGGCTATGGGTAATCCCTTATCTCCTGTCCTCAGCAATGTTTACAGGGAATTTTTTGAGACAAAACTCTTAACAAGAATTTTGCCCCAAAAAGTTATATGGTTGAGGTATGTGGATGATATTTTCTGTATTTGGCCAGTTCACGAAAATCTCCAGGAATTCCTTAATAATCTCAATAATTTAGTCCCTTCTATAAAATTTACTGTAGAGGAAGAAAGAAATTGTAATTTGAATTTTCTTGATGTAACTGCCCATAGAAATGATAGAAATTTCACCTTTTCAGTCTTTCGGAAATCAACTAACATTGCCCCTTTTGTTCATTACTACTCCAATCACCATCAAAATGTCAAATTCTCTGTTTTTTCTGGGATGTTACGTGTCTGTAGACCGCAGTTTATTGACGCTGAGATTAAAACTATTTATGATATTGCATTGAAACTTAAAATACCCAAGGACTTTTGTAGATGTGGTATGGAAAAGAGCTAAAAGCATTTTATTTAACTAATAACAACTTGAATTTAGTAAGCATAACATTTTAAAATTTTAGATATTACTAGAATTTTAAAAGCTTTTTAACATAAATGTTGTTTTCAGTAATATTTATGTCAAGAGTTTAGTAATACAAAATTCTCCTAAAGATCTTCCAGGCTGCATATATGAAATTCCTTACAAAAAGCGTGATAAAGGTCTATTTACGGACAGAACCCGGTAAAATCTCTTTCAAACAAACATCTCAAACGCATCACCAAATATTCTGTGAGAACTGGGAAATATCGAATGCATTATTCGTACATCTGAGAGATTTAGATCATCCTATTAACTGGAGTCAAGCAAGAACCTTAATCCCATGTAATGACAAAGTTAAAAGGAATATCATTGAATCTTGTATCTTCAAGTCATATAATGGAAATGTTCTAAATTTAAGTCTTGGTTTATTTAAAACCGATACCTTCATAATGAAAAAAGCTGTAGATAAATATAAGCAACAAAATTAATAAATTCAGTTTTTACATGTTTTGGGCTGTAAGGATACTTTGTAGTTTCTGTTGGGGTTTCTGGTTAGGTTTGTGACCGTGTGATATGCGATAATCCTGGATTATCTCTTCAACTTTTACCCTTTTGACAATTAACCATCTGGTATTTTTTATCTTGTTTACCTGATAACTTTCTCTCCAATTGTATTTCATTCATTCCTTGACAATGTCTTAGTAAAGACGAAAGCGCTTGAACTTCTGACTATCATTTTCCTGTGGTATTCGCTTATTTAATGAAGTCACGTGCATCTACTTTGATTTTCAAGTGTATATATATATAAATATATATATATATATATATATATATATATAATATATATATATATATATATATATATATACACACACACACACAAATCAACACAATGGGAAATTATAGTACACATTGCTAAAAGCATTACATTAACACAATAAAAGCATCAACTCTCAAAAGCGGCTGCCATTTGTGCAAATTCGTCATATCAAGTGTAATCTTTGCAACGGCAAGCAAAGCAAAATACAGCGATTAAAATGAGGCCCAACATTTGGGCAAAACGGCGGTAGGCCTATAATATATTTTACGTAGTAATAATGACATGAAAAATACAGAGCTTATGGCATTAGTTGTTAGCTTTTCGAACGAAGTCAGATTAATTTAATTCTATTTACGGTTCAGTCACGGCCGCTGTTTGCAATGAATTGTACACATGATCAGAATCCAAATAGATTTTATGAATACATAAAATAAATTTCTGGTATTTTAGGTAAAACCGTATTAAAACATACTCTGCGCATAATTCAGGCAAAATTACAAAGGAATTTCTATGTTAGTTCCCTGTGCCGGCATGCAGGCCATAAATAGAGGTATTAAATGTATCATAGGAATTTACACGCAAACGCACAGACAGACATATATACATATATGTAAATATATGTGTGTGTATATATACATATATATATATATATATATATATATATATATATATATATATGTATATATATATATATATGTATATATATATATGTATATATATGTATAATATATATATATATATATATATATATATATATATATATATATATAAATATAAGTCATATCACATTACCGTGATTCATATACATATATCGAGCTACAAATGTCCTTCAATATCCAATTCGCTCCACCTCGGAATTAATATATTTTCATATATGTTCAACCGAGGGGAATTTTATAGACGATAATAGAATTGCCGGCCGACGGGCACGAACCATCAACATCTTCAATTCCAGGACTGGCAGCGAAGCCTTAGCCCACCCCACCACCCCAAGAGGATATAAGTTTATGCCGCCTCCCATCTCAAATACCTGTCGCACTCAGGTATTTGTAGTTTTGGAGACTGCATCAAACCCACCTCGTCCTCGGTAGCGTTGTAGTGCTTTTGCCCGCATGTAGCCATTATATAAGTCATATCACATTACCGTGATTCATATACATATATCGAGTTACAAATGTTCTTTAATATCTAATTCGCTCTACCTCGGAATTAATATATTTTCATATATGTTTAACCGAAGGGGAATTTTCTAGACAATAATAGAATTCCTGGCCGACGGGCACGAACCATCAACATCTTCAATTCCAGGATTGGCAGTGAAGCCTTAGCCCACCCCACCACCGCAAGATGATATGAGTATATGAATCACGGTAATGTGATATGACTTATATAATGGCTAAGTGCGGGCAAAAGCACTACAACCCTACCGAGGACGAGGTGGGTTTGATGCAGTCTCCAAAACTACAAGTACCTGAGTGCGACAGGTATTTGAGATGGGAGGCGGCATAAACTTATATCCTCTTGCGGTGGCGGGGTGGGCTAAGGCTTCACGGTCAGTCCTGGAATTGAAGATGTCGATGGTTCGTGCCCGTCGGCAGGCAATTCAATTATCGTCTAGAAAATTCCCCTTCGGTTAAGCATATATGAAAATATATTAATTCCGAGGTAGAGCGAATTACATATTAAAGAACATTTGTAGCTCGATATATATATATATATATATATATATATATATATATATATATATATATATATATATATAATGTGTGTCTGTATGTGTGTATTTTCCTTTCCTAATTATACTCTTTCCTTACTTCTTTCAATTGAACAGCATATTCTTTGGAAGTTTGAATTTTAAGTTCATGGCCGATTGAACTTGTACCATATAAATAGGGTTTATCTTCTGAATAATAATAATAATAAAATAATCTATACTAATATGTATAATTCGATCAACAAGATCAAGGCTTTGTTCCAATGAAAAAGAAAACGAATCATAAATAACTATTTTTCACCAGTTATCATCATCCTCTACAAGCCTGCTATACCGCCTACGAAGATTTCTTTTGGCGTTCAAACAAAATATCTCATCTTACTTAGACTAAACTGCCTTTCCTAAAGTCAGAGATATCCATAAATCAGACTCAGCAGATATCGCCCATCATACCTGTAACAAATTGTGATACGTGTGTGTGCTGGCGTTTATTTTCAGCCGCCTTTATAATCCGTGATGTAGGAGCTGGAAAATTGCTCTGAAGCAACGGGGGACTTTTGACACTTATTCTCTCAGTTCTACACTAAGTGATCCCGAGGTGTGCTAGAGTATTAGAGGTAGTCTGGTCACATACAGGCTCAGAGAAAGGAAAACAATGTCTACTTCGGAATGCCTGAGACATAAAGAAGAGATAAGAGACCAGAAAAATGTTAGCGTTTGATAAGACAGGGGCATTTGTAACAGAAAGTGCGAAATTGCATATAAAGAAAACGGGGCATTTGTATCAGAAAGTGCGAAACTGCATATAAAGAAAACGGGGCATTCGTAACAGAAAGTGCGAAATTGCATATAAAGAAAAAGAGGCAAGTGGTTCATAGCGTGAACAAAGAAGGGTCGACGAGCCACTGGGGAACCTTCTGAACATATCTGAAAGTTTTCTGCACAAGACGTTCATCCTTCATTCGGCTGTTTGAGGACGATCGGAACGGT
>NC_061091.1:11390295-11395295 GCF_015104395.2 Macrobrachium nipponense | reverse complement strand
GAACGCGTCGACTGCTTTATTATCAAGAGGAATTTCCTTTCTCGTCCGTCCAATAGAAAGGCAAGCATATGAAATGCTCTCTTGCACACATACACACATACACGTTTTTGTGTGTGTATATATATATATATATATATTATATATATATATATATATATATATATTACTATAAAATCACAAAAGTAAGCACGTGATTTTGTTTACCACCAAAAGCCACAGGGAAAATTTTTTTTTTTAAAGAAAAGAGAGAGCGCCAAGTACTTTCGTCTATTTAACACATCTTCGGAGCCCCGAAGATGTGTTAAATAGACGAAAGTACTTGGCACTCTGTCTTTTCTTTTAAAAAAATTTTCCCTGTGGCTTTTGCTGAGATATATATATATATATATATATATATATATATATATATATATATATATATATATATATATATATAAACTGAATGCTTTACTTGTACATATTCTGATCCTCCAATCGACAGGAGTGAAGCGAAACCATAAGCTAACCAATCCTTTTACTATTTTGATGTTCCCTGATTCCAGTTTGCCCAGAACATTTTCATCGCGGGCTTCAGGAATCTTAAAAAGGAAGGAATCACTGCACGTAATAATGGCGGGTCCGTCTACTGCTGTTGTAGTAACACAATAACAGAGACTAAGTATATATAATCGCAGACTTATTAAACAGTAAAGATACTCGAACCTTAGTTCTGATCCTTGACAGACAGTGAACTCATAGAATTTCAGTATGAAATTAAATATATTTTATAGAACTATGACTACCTAATAAAAGCATTTATATCGTTGTTCCTCCCACCTCATGCTTAAGGTTTGATAAAGACGCCCTTCCCCTCCCACAAAAAAACATTAATATTGTTGGTCCAATCTTAGTTCAGTTGGGTCTATTTCGTACAATTCATCGTAATTATTTTTTAAAATACTTAACATAAAAAATGGAAACGTTTCACCCACAACCACTAAAGTTTGCATTTGAATATGAATTTTAATAAGGGTAGTACCGATGTCTTATATATACCTGTTGTAATTTTTACAAGCTCAGTTGGGAAATTATGACACCCTGTCAAGATCAGTGAACCCACTATTTTTGAAGACAATGTTATACCACTTAATATATATATATATATATATATATAATATATATATTATATATATATATATATATATATATATATATATATATATACATATATATGCTATAAATACACACACACACACACACACATTATATATAGTATATATATATATATATATATATATATATATATATATATATATATATATATATATATATGAAAGTGTATAAAATTGTCTTGCAAAATAGTGGGTTCGCTAATCTTGACATAATCCCTAAATTTTGAAGGGGAATTTTATGTAGGAAAGCTTGGCATGGCTATGCGTAAACCTTTACCTCCTGGCCTTAGTAATATCCACATGGAATATTTTGAAAAAGAACGTTACCAAGGATTTTGCCTCAAAACGTGATGCGATTTAGATAAGTGGATGATTTTTTTTTTTTTTTTTTTTTTTTTGAGAGTTTGAAAACCTTCAGGAATTTCTACCCGAGTTCAGTCCGCTATCATATTTATCTAAGGGGAAGAAAGAATTTGTATTTTGAATTTCTCTAAAGTTACTCTGCACAGATATGATAGAAATTTCACCTATTCAGTGTTCCGGACCTCTGCTAACATTGGCTGGTCTGTTTATTTGCATCATCGAAATGATAAATTGCCTGGTTTTTCTGGTATGTTTTCAAGGGATCTGCGCATTTGCAGTCGATAGTTTATTGATGCTGAGACAAAGTCTAAAGTAATTTGTATTTTTCCTAAAATACGAACCTAGGTTTTTTTATATGAGTAGCCATACGCGACTAGCGCGCTTTGGCTGTCACTGAATCTACTACTTTATCATGATCCGGTGGATTTTTGTAAATGTAGCTGAGAAAACGTCTTATTTAACTAATAACAGCAAAACAGGATTTAATAGGAACGATATTCGAACGTCACCACCGTGATCACCCTAACAGCATAAATAATTCGTATGAAGTGCCCACATACTGAATAACATTAATAGTAATTCTGACAGATTAACACGAATGCATTCGAAAATAGACCCATCACGAAAAGAATGTGATAAAGAAATCTATGTCCAAGATCCTGGAGAAGAAGAAGAAAAAGAAGAAGAAGAGAAGAAGAAGAAGAAGAAGAAGAAAAAGAAGAAGAAGAAGAAGAAGAAAGGCAGCAGGTAAAGTAGTGCTAGGCTATGGCATGTTCCTCTAATCTACATAACCCGTCTCGCAGGACAATTATATGTTGGGCGTGGCACCTGCGACCGTGGGTGGGGAAGGAAACGAAAATGTGGATTCGGTGATCATAGTAGGCTTCGAAATAATAATCGTACTTTGATTGCGGTCTCTTACATATAAAGGCAATGATATATATATAAATTTAATTTAACCATAATCCTATACTTTCTAATCATAATAAATATGTTAAAAATAAAAAAATAAATAAAAACCTCTTAAGTTAGCATATACTATAGTAGTCTAAACAGCGTCTCAGTATAACGTACCTATCTTCAAAAATTGGCCTTTTCATCAGTTATGCTCCGACGACCCTGCGTCACATCGAGTGAAGAAAACGGGTACAGGTACAGACATAGAAAACGACATTTAGGACTAGGGATGACTATTCAATATAGTATATTAATGAGGCAGAAAATAATAAACAAAAGTTCTAAAGAAGTTTGCTTTAAAAAGCTCCTCGATACTTTCGACAGTTTCTTTAGTAGTTGATGCAGTGTGTGTGTCTAAATATATATACTATATATACATACATATATATATATATATATATATATATATATATATTATATATATATATATATGTGTGTGTGTATGTATATATATAAAAGTCATATCACATTCCCGTGATTCATATACATATATCGAGCTACAATGTCCTTTAATATCTAATTCGCTCTACCTCGGAATTAATATATTTTCATATATGCTTAACCGAAGGGGAATTTTTTTCTCGATAATAGACTTGCCTAGACCAAGGCGCGAACCATGGATCCTTTCAAATGTAGTAGGTAAAAGCTTCACTGACGTTCCTGGATTTGAAAGGATCCATGGGTTCGCGCCCTTGTCCAGGCAAGTCTATTATCGAGAAAAAAATTCCCCTTCGGTTAAGCATATATGAAAATATATTAATTTCGAGGTAGAGCGAATTAGATCTTAAAGGACATTGTAGCTCGATATATATATATATATATATATATATATATATATATATATATATATATATATATATGTCTTTTACTGTAATACAATAGTATAATACACACACACGCACACACACACATATATATATATATATATATAATATATATATATATATATATATATATATATATACTTAATATACTTACATGAAGATAGAAATCTAAAATGTCATGGCAATTTAACCCCGACCAGAAAAAAGGAAAAAAAAAAAAAAAAAAAAAGAGAACATGCCATTTCCAAATGAACTAGGAACATTTTAAAAAGTATTTGATTAATTAACCTCCGCCGAGCAAAAATAACACAACCGGCGCCTCTACACAACGCAAGGTGCTAAAAAGTAAACGACCTTTGCAATATCAGCGGAGGCTTTTAACTTTGACATTACTATTTCAGCTTCAAGAGACACTTCTGTTCCGAATTATCACTGGCTCTACCCACCACCCAGTTGATGGGGAGAGGGGGGGGGAAGCCAGCATTAATCATTTACCGGAGGACAACAGTCGAGGGATGAATTTTCCTGAAATTCGTAAAATATTTTGCCCGGTGGGATCTGAAACCGAGGGCTGAAATTGTTGCAAAATAATGAAATAGGATTTACCACTGCGAGATCACTACTCGTAGGAGAACGAATATATAATATATCTATTATATAATAATATTATATTATATATATATATATTATATAATATAAACCAGCCACAGGCTTTCGTCCCCCCCCGATTGCAGCGGCGAATCGACTCTCTGTCGGTGGTTCTAAGTAAACGAAAAAAAAAAAAAAATTTATCACTTGTCAATCATATTCTTAAAACATGAAATGAAATGAGGATGAGCAAGAAATCGCTAGATTAAATCATCGTATCTTCTTATATTCTGTGTTTGGTTATTTTCAGAAAATATTACGTGTATGAAATTAATAGGAGAAATAATAATTACATAAAATAAACATACACTCACGAAATATAAATATTTGCATTAAACGTACCCATATACTGCACATACATCATGCACCTCGCAATAAATAAATGGATGTGAAATCATATATATATTAAAGACGACATAACAGCGAAGCCCGGGGAGGTTCCGTTACCGACGAATATAAAATCCTCTGGAAAATGGTCGAGGCAAATCTTTTTCATGGGTCCCTGAAAGGAAATTGCAAAATCAGATTTCGATTCGCCCAATCGAGTATTAAGACCGAGTGATCTTCCAACTCTTCTTCCTATGATGAGCGCGTCAGTCAGTCTAAAGAGGATTTATTTGTTTGTTATACTGCCAATTTTAAACCCTTGGATGACTATTTGTTTTTAATATGTTACAGTAAATATGTGAAATCCAGCAACTCTCACTTAGGAACATTTGATCCCCGAAGGATAGTACTAAACAAGGTGAAACAGTGATTCATCTACAATTTTTCGCCGTGTTTAGTACTAGCCCCCGGGGAGTCAAATGTATTTTGTTGTGTTTAGTATTGCCCCTGGGGGATCAAATGTCCCCAGAATGCATTTGAAACCCCCAGGGGCTAGTAGTAAACACGGCGATACTTATTTTACAGCCTCCCCCCCACCTCCCCTTCCCTCACAGACTAGTACTAAATACGGCGAAAAGTGTAGATAAATCACAGTTTCGCCGTGTTTAGTACTAGCCTCAAATGTTCGTAAGCCGGTTGCTCATTTCACAAATCACTGATTTTACATATG
>NC_061091.1:11312795-11387795 GCF_015104395.2 Macrobrachium nipponense | reverse complement strand
AAATGCTTTTACTCCCATTCCCACTTTGCCAAGTATACTTTAGATTGTTCTTCTTTGGAAACATTTTATTCCCCAATCACCAGAGACCTTTCCAGACCCACTTCCACAATACCCTTCATTCTGCTTTACTTCATGCATTACATTCCCACCAATATCACCCCTTTCTCTATCGCTTTTGACCTGTACAATTATCTGGTGCAACCAACCTTTCCTATATTCTCCAAACCCAATAGGAAACAGATTCAGGAACATTCCTAATCCGCAGTCTTTCATTTCCGGTACCTCATTCTCCTCCGACGCTCAATCTTACCCATATACACCCTAGAAGTAACATTTGGTCTCTTTCTTGTTCCAAGTCTTCATGGTAATGACAAGAGCTCCCCTTCTTCCCTGGCACAACTTCTTTCAGCTACCCCAGACAACTAGTTCCGCGTTGGCCGAGTGGTTTTCGCACTTGGCTACCAATCCGGTGGTCCGAAGTTCGATTCTCGGCTCTACTAACGCGGAAACAGAGGAATTTATTTCTGGTGATAGAATTAATTTCTCGATATAATGTCGTTCGGATCCCACAATAAGCTGTAGGTCCCGTGGCTAGATGACCAATTGGTTCCTAGCCACGTAAAAATATCTAATCCTTCGGGCCAGCAGCCCTAGGCGAGTTGTTAATCAGCTCAGTGGTCTGGTAAAACTAAGTTATACTTAACCCCAGACAACTGACTGTTTGTCCTTCCTACTCTTGCACAAGCTGCCATCTCACCCCGTTTTACGAACTGCCAACACATCCAGCCCAGCTCCTTGAACACAATAGTTAGCCTACACTCCTTTTCTGCGACATATCAATGCATATACAAAAACCATTAGATTTGGTATTTATTTAATTTTTTCTCAGGTTTTCCTGCAATATCAGTTCAAGGTAAGGGGTTGTAGATTCCACGACCCTGGTCACTGGTGACTTATATCGCAGTGAGGATGCTATTTTCCTTTCCTTTCTTTGCATTCTACAATAGTGAAACAGTGGTTGCCTGTTGCTTCAGGAAGAAAGAGGCTACTCTGCCTTTTGGGCGAACATTTCCTCCTACTAAGAGTTTCACATTCGTTCGCTAAATGGTATTCTGCCTAAGGGTACATTACTTCTATACTAAATGCTCCTCTGACTAAGGATACATTTTACCTATATTAGATACTCCTCTGCCTAAGGGTACATTTTATCTATATTAAATGGTCCTTTGCTTAAAAGTACATTTTATCTATATTAAATTAAATTGCTCCTTTAGCGTTAAAAAGTACTATCTTATCTATATTAAATGGTCCTTTGCTTAAAAGTACATTTTATCTATATTAAATGCTCCTTTGCTTAAAAGTACATCTTATCTATATTAAATGCTCCTTTGCTTAAAAGTACATTTTATCTATATTAAATGCTCCTCTGCCAAAGGGTACATTTTATCTATATCAAATGATCCTCTGACTAAGGATACATTTTATTTACATTAAATGTTCCTCTGCCTAAGGGTACATATTATTTATATTAAATACTCCTCTGCCTAAGTGTACATTTCATCTATACTAAAAGCTCCTCTGACTAAAGTCACATTTTATTTATATTAAATGCTCCTCTGCCTAAGGGTACACTTTATCCATTTTAAATGCTCCTCTGCCTAAGTGTACATTTTATCTACACCTCAAACCGTTAGCACTTCCTAGGGCGGCAAAGTAATGGTATGCGTCTTACTACGACAGAGGTAGTATCAGTCCTTTGTGATCAGTGTGACCTGAAGAAAGTGGTTGGTGTCATCCTTAAGAGCAATTGGCTCCTTCGCCTATTTGGGGGGATTTCTCCTCCATGGAGTTCACAGCGGTCTGCTTGGCGCTCCTCCGCCTTCGAATACGGTGCACCAGAATCCAAATCACTGCCACCTTTTAGGACAACATTACAAATAGGACCGCTACCTACCACCGTGAGACCAATCAATTTTAGTTGGAAGATTTCATAGGCTCATTATATATATATATATATAATATATATCTATATATATATAATATAATTATATATATAGAATATTTATAATTAATAATAGATTATATGAGAGTAGAGAGAGAGAGAGAGAGGAGAGAGAAGAGAGAGAGAGAGAGAGAGAGTTAACTGCAACACTTCGATTCCTCAGGGCACAGCATACAATGAATATGCATAAAGCAGGAAAAAGAAAGAGACCAGAATGAACCTATACATCCAGTCACAAGGAGCGCACAAACAAAAGGTTCAACAACAACAACAACAACAGAAAAAGCCGAGAGATCGGTGGAAAGGTCGACAGGCCACAACAACGCACCACCCGTCCTTTCTAAAGGTGAACTATACGGACAGATGACGCACGCAACGATGCAAACGTTGGAAGGGGAGCGTAACAGACGAATATTTACGTCGTCCGTAAGACATGAAATGGTGCCACCTTCATCGTCCAGCATCCGAACCAACGGCTTCCATTCCGCATGTCAAAGCCGAAGACTTGGCACAATTCCTGACACCGACGACTAAGGATGTTAATCATGAACAGCGCCGAGCGCACTTGTTTAACATGACCGAATGGTATGAATGATTAATTGGTTTTTTCCACCATGGCGTCACGCAAATCAAGTGACTTCATGGGTCAAAGGTGCTTGAGAGGGAGGAGGGGTGGGTTTGCTGGTGGTAGGGGGGGGGGGGTGGGGGGGGGGGGGGGGGGGCATGGTACACGAATTAAAGGTAGCATAACTTAATCCAATTCCACCTTTCAACGCAAACGTTTTTTATCAGCAATTGTTGCGTCAAATTTGCCCATATATAAAGCAACGTAGACAACTGCTTTAGCCTCTCTCTCTCTCTCTCTCTCTCTCTCTCTCTCTCTCTCCTAAATTCACACTACAAAGACACGATGCCGAGATGCTCGATGCAACATAAATGAACCGGAGTAGCAAAAGGTCATAAGCTACAAATCCCAGTCGGAAACAGTAAGACTTGTTATGGCAGAGATTGTGTGTTGTAGCCTGGAAAGGGCAAAGTTACACTCATCCTGTAATTCCTCTTCGGATTCAAGTCTCAGGTTAGAGAAATGCATATAATAGTATACACATACATACATATATATGTTAGACAAAAGAGGGCTATGATTAATATGTTTAATGTACCATTATAATGTGATGTGCAGACTGATCATATTTAACTTCCCATGGAGACAGAGTCCGAGCGACAACCTTAAGAAAGCTGATAAATCATTTGATAATAAGATACTTACTTAAGCAGGTCAATGTTCGTTCTGTGGGAATGTGAGTTCGTGAGGGCTTGTTCAAGGTGCGTTTGAAAACTGGCTGTGACCAGTTAATTAGGGCGTTGGCGAAGAGTGTGAATTCGTGTGTACGTGTACGAACTATGTCCATTCACAATGGCATGTTTAGCCCTTCACTGGTAATACATACATACATACATACTGAGATTTAGATAGCACTTGAGTGCAGACCTCATTCTGATAAAAAAAAAAAAAAAAGACAAAATAAAAGTGATAAAAAGAGCTGTATGCCTTCCGTCTCCTTTTCCCCTTTGGAACAAGTGAATATCCTCTCATCTCGGTCAGTGAAGAGTTCTCGTGGGCGGGAGACTGCAGGATTCCAGTCGCTTATGCCTATTGCATTTAGGCCTATCGCTGACAACTTCGTCGTGCTTTCCTTCTGCAGGCCTGAAGAGTTCCTCTTCGGAATGGTAATCACCACCGTCAATATGTATTCAGGGGATTACGCCTGGTCGCAGGGTGAAATTAGACACGATATTGTCGTTTTCATTCCTTCGGTATTTCCAATGGAGATAGACAGTCGTTTCCTATCGACAGGTACCTAATCAAATCAATACCAGACCTCCATAACTCGCGCTGTTTATTTACGTAACTCCCTGAGGGCAAAGCAACCAAAAGTTCTTAAATCGGTGAGATTCAGCAAGAAAATCAGTCACTCGTCCGTCAGATTATGTTGGTGGAACAATTCTCAAGTCAAGAAATTCTACAAACGATGATACTCACCTCCGAGCCTCACAGAAACGTGAGGTACTTATTCCTTATTATTATTTTGATATTGACAACATCTGATTTTTATAACGATGTATCCGTGCAAAACCAGAGTAGGTCCGAATAAACGAAATCATTCTTTGAACAATTTGATCACATTTGCACAAGGGGAAAATGCCACGAAACTATAGATGTTACCCAAACGTAAAAAAAAGAAAGTTTGCCTTCGTTTGCTGAACGCCTTCTCAAACTCTGTTATCGTTCTAACACCTCTATTTTCGAATATGGAATAATAATAATAATAATAATAATAATAATAATAATAATAATAATAATAATAATAATAATAATAATAATAATAATAATAAATGTTTCACACACACATACACACACACACAAATTCACCTTTCATTCACGTATCTAATTCTGATTAATTGGAAATAACAACCATTAAATTCAATCTCAAAAAATGTTATCGTCTCCTACAACATATTTCAAACCTTCTACTCGGGTCAGACAATTATTTACTCAGTTGAATAGATATTTTACTCTTACTTCTATTAAATGTTCATAGATAATATTGTCTCAACTTTTCACCATGAGATGGACATTTACTTATTCTATTTTCTCAAAATATACGTACTTTCAGTTCAAATACATCTAATGAACTTCAAGAAATGGGGAGGAATATACACTGGGCTATAAAAACGTAATAAAACATTGAGTATCTTACTACTACATGCCCTTAATCACATACTTTCTTCTTCTGCACCAGATCCTCTTCTACCTCGAAGGGGTTCTTTCAACATACTCTTCTCCATCAAATCGCTCACTTAATAAACATAAGAAATATTCATGATTCAGTCCAAAATAAGGAAGACCTGGACACAAGTAAAGGAAAGTCCAATGCCTTCCTGACACTAAGAGAAAGAGACGAGCGAATAATCGGAAAAACAAACACCACCTCCAATCAATAGGTCTATTGCCGGCTCCGGTCTCCATTCGGGCCTCTTCTCACAGGCCAATTTCCACATGCATCTGCTCAGTCACTCCCGCCATCAACCCGAAATTTACTACGGCATAAAAACACGCCTCTTATACCCCCTTCCTTCCCCTTCGCCCGGCACCAAAGTTAATTTTCTTCCGAGATGAGGTATTCAGCTTCAGCCGGGAAAGAGGAGTGGGTATTCCCTCCTCAGGAGAAAGAGAAGGGGCCAGACAGACACCAAGGAGAGAGAGAGAGAGAGAGAGAGAGAGAGAGAGAGAGAGAGAGAGAGAGAGAGAGAGAGAGAATACATCCTATCTCTGCTTCAATCGAGATCAAGGTCTTAGCAAACTCTATTGTGCACAAGAGCATACACACACAAAATTTCCTTATAAGCAAAACACATTTTCATTTTTAAACAAACTTTCATGATTAACCTTTCCCTCAAAATAGGTGTAATACATTACTTTAGAGAGAGAGAGAGAGAGAGAGAATACATCCTATCTCTGCTTCAATCGAGATCAAGGTCTTAGCAAACTCTATTGTGCACAAGAGCATACACACACAAAATTTCCTTATAAGCAAAACACATTTTCCTTTTTAAACAAACTTTCATGATTAACCTTTCCCTCAAAATAGGTGTAATACATTACTTTAGAGAGAGAGAGAGAGAGAGAGAGAGAGAGAGAGAGAGAGAGAACCTATTCTGCTCCTGTGATAGCAATAATTTCCACAAAACCATTCAATGTTTACCAATACATCTCGTATATTCCAATATATACAACAAACATCAAAATCTCCAAAAAATGGAGTTGAATAAAACAGTAAATTCCTGTTATTCCAATTCAAAATAACGAAACAGAGACCAAAAAGAGAGAACACGCAGCTGCGACTCACATGTCCGGGCAAAACGGTGGCCAGTTTAACTAATACACGAGGTTAAAGAAATCCATGAATAATATAAACGCAAAGAAACAGCGACAGGCAGCCACCCGTTAGAATCTGTAAAATTTTAGCGGGGACCCACTTGCATTATTTACTGAGCGTTCCTGGCCGTCTTTCCACCCTGTCCCTGCATAACCTTTTACGTAGCCAGGAACAGGCGGAGGCTACAGTAAATTCGGTGTAAATGAAACAGTGACAGTGAAACCTGACTCTATTTTACATCCTGACGCTGCAAGTCTCATTATGTAAGTTGGGTAAAAGATCTACTTCTTGGGCGTCTTGGAGGGAGGTGAAGGGTAAGACGGCTCCACACAAGCTAGTCTTACCTTAATTTAGGCTTCTATAGACTTGTTACATCACTGACCCAAAAAAGCCAAAATCTAAAATATTCTTATGAAAAATGTATATAGTAACTTTTTAGGGAAATATTTATAGTAACTTTTTAGTTTTCGTTAAAGAAAACTACTGTGACTGGCGTTGTCAGTCCGTCCGCACTTTTCCTGTCCGCACTCAGATCTTTCCGCACTTTTCCTGTCCGCTCTCAGATCTTACAGACGACTGAGGTTAGAGAGCTGCAAAATGGGATGTAGATCACCCACCCTCCAATCATCAAGTATACCAAATTGCAGCTCTCCAGCCTCAGTAGCTTTCATTCTATTTAAGGTCAAGTTTCTCATAATCGTGCGTCTGGCAACATTGTAGGGCAGGTCGCCACCGGGCCGTGGCTGAAAGCTTCATGGGCCACGGCTCATACAGCTTTATACACTGTACAGAAAAGTTTATTCTTCGGCGCATTTTTTACTCTTTTTTCCAGATAAGAGTTGCCTTCACGCAATAGATTTTGTTCCATTTTATAAAAGGCAGAATGCACTACTCTGTTATCATTTTGAAAAACACTTCAAACACAGCATGAAAACTGGCTAATAATTATTTCACTTCGTATGAATTATTGAACGAAGGTCTCCTTTAAAACAAGAAACCAGGTATGATCACAATGTAAATAGCATATTTTCCCAAAATATTTCTACGCGTATTTTGATATTCATAAGGCACCGCGTAGCAAAAGTATGTCAAAAGCTTTCACGAATTTCATTTACATTTTTTTTTTTTTTACTTAGTAACTTTTCACATCTATATTTGTTTCCAATTTTATTTTCATCTAGTTATGAATTTCATTTTCTGTCAACTAATAATACCTGCTGCTTAAACCAACCGATCAAAAGAAAGGCATTTGCAGATCAACAAAGCGGAGGGAATCAGAGCGGTGGGCGGTTTCTAAAACGGAGGACCCTCGCCCCCGTTGAGATGATAATCATGACTTAATGAGCTCCTGGGCATTACGTAACTTTTTCCTTGGAGCGAGTTCTCTCTCTCTCTCTCTCTCTCCTCTCTCTTCTCTCTCTCTCTCTCTCACCTGGTACACTTATGATTTTGATTGATTTTATAGGTTTTAGGCATAATGCCAAGCAGTGGGGCGACTAAGGCCATTCAGCGGTGAAACGGAAATTGAGAGTAAAAGGTTTGAAAGGTGTAGCAGGAGGAAAGCCTCCAAGCAGTTGCACTATGAATCAGCTGTTAGGAGAGGGTGGAAAGTTAAGATGGAAGAAAGATATAAAAGATACAGTAAAAGGGGCCGAAGGGACGCTGCAAAGAACCTTAAGGATTGCCTACACTGCACCGCATGAGGTGCACTGACGGCACTGGCCCCCCCTATGGGGCTGATACATGAATGCTGAGTTGCCATAAGGTTTTCAAATTCTGGCTATACGTGCGTTGTTTCTAAAATTCAAGGTAGATCTACATTACACTACCACAACCGATGAGTTTCCTATCCAACTTATGAACACACACACACACACACACACAAACTTCTTATTGGAATCCAAGGGAACAAAGGAAATCCCAACTTTATATTTCGACAAAAGGACTAATGTCAACTTATTTGTGGTAATGGCAAATATACACACACACACATATATATATATATATATATATATATATATATATATATATATATATATATATGAATTTTGTCACACCACCGTGATTCATATACAAGCATCAAGCTACAAATGTCCTTTGATATCCAATTCGCTCTACCTCGGAAACAATATATTTTTATATAATTATGTTAACCGAGGTAAGGTGAATTGAATAATAATGGACATTTGCAGCTAATGATTATATAAGATTATATATATACATAATATATATATATGCATATACATACACTTTAGTCCTCTCATTTACCAGACAGAGATATTCATTACCAATAACCTTTTTACCTTTAGTTCTCAGTAAATTCAACCGGTGTTTGTCCAAGCCGGAATAAGCTCTTAACCATACGTTCCTAGATGTGTCTGGCAATGGCCACCACATTTTACGTAACGTACGCAGGTTTGAATCCCGCCATGAAAGGAAGCGCCTCTCATATTTCCTCTCTGGATTCGAAATTTGCCGAAGCAAGTGTACCCCACTCTCAAAAAAAAAAAACAAAAAAAAAAAAAAAATAAATAAATAAATAAAAATAAATAAAAGGGGGGGAGGAGGGGGAGGAGGAGGAAGATCGAAAAATAAAGAGGCAATTGTGTATAATGACTGATATGATAAACACTACATAATGGTTGAAACTCTTAATTCCAGTAAACCAATTTAATCGTCTTTGTATATATATATATATATATATATATATATATATATATATATATATATATATATATATATATATATATATACTGTAATCTGTGTGCGTAATTACGTGTATATGTAGCATTATATTTCGTGTGTGTGTATATATATATATTATATATATATATATATATATATATATATATATATATATATAAATATATATATATATATATATATATATATATATATATATATATATATATATATATAGGTACACATACATATGTTAGCATGCAACTACTAGCTCACACTACTCACAATATATGTTAAACAGACTGATTTACCTACTTAATATTGTACAGATGGCAGCCATAAAAAGATCAGTTACTTGCCCTTTTCACTAAGCATTAAAAATGCAGGTCAGCATTAATTTTGACGAAGAACAAGCGAAGTTTATACGGCAAAACAAAAGCCATAAACTGACATGTAATCGAATAAACCGACAATGCGAAGACCAGAGCACCCTTCTCGCCAATGGGTGAGCTCACCCAGCAACCATAAAAGTGAAAAGGGAGGAATCCTCCGTAAGGACTGGCCCTCCAAAAAACTAGTCGGCCCCGAGGTGAGCCATTTGGGATGGTCGGGGGATGAGACGAAGGGCGTGTCCATCTGCCGCTAGGAGATGTGCCCAGGACAAGGGCGTGTCCTTCCGAAGGTCACGGCCATCGTATATAAAGCCAGGGACACTGCCCGATCGCCACACGCACTCTTGTGGGTCCAAGACATCCGTCCGACGAAGCAGCCATGAAGGCCATAGTACGTACTAATTGCTTTATCTTTGTTGTTTGTTTGTTTGTTTATCTGTAGGTGTAGATTGAGTGACAAGTGACGGACAAACTACGAAGTTTTTTCATACGGGAAACGCTTGTTCAATTATATTTCTATGTCTTGAAATGGGAAAGACGAAGTTTGTCTCACATACGAAAACCGGATCATTTTTCTAAAATGTCACAAATGAGATTCATTTTTCTTGTTAATATTATTTTTTCTTAAGTTGAATTATTGTTAATTAGGATATGACTTGTCTACTGAAAAAGGCTGTTCTAGTGATAGACTCGCTTCGTGCAAACTCTGCTGATGGATCTCAGAACTCACAAAAATAGTTAAAACAGAAAATAGCATAAGATGACAGATGTTACTATGGAAAACAGTGTTACCTTTTTAAGCCTGATATTAAGATAAGCTCTTAAAAATGCAGCCGCCGTCAAAACTAATCTCTACCGAATTTCCGTACAAAAATGTAAATTTCTACTGCAATATTCTCTACGCCAATACTTGGTTCATTTTCATTAGTTCACAATGATAATTTCGCTCCTTCCATAATCACTGGCATATGCAAGTTAGTTCTTATGTAATTAGGATACGTTAAAACACACACATTAAGAAAAGGAGTAGCTATACGAAAACAGAAACTACGCTCATATTAGTGATTTATCTCGAAGGAGTTACCAGGATTATACAGCACGTGTTATATATCACGACTCCAGTTTTCATTCGAAATACTTTTAATTATATACGTAGGTGTGAAAAGTAACTATACGCACAAGCTTCCTGGAACCTTTTACAAAGTCACGATATTTCATTGCGCAACATTCCATGACAACTCTGCATTTCTGATAAAAATCATTTCTCCTCCTCTATGTCAACACTACGATCACCGACGTTCCATGATGGCTGAGTGTACGAAGGAAAACTGTATGTATAAAGACATGTAATTGTAATGAAGGTTTTGAGGCGTTGCAAGTTTGTGTGTATGAGTCTATTAATTATTACATTATCCTGAAGACTCTACCACTTTTTACTGAAAACTCCAAAATACTCAAAGTTTTTTCGTACGATCTGAATGCTTGCATGTATACCTCACATCAAAGAAATAGAAGTTTGTAGCTCAGTCCCTTAGCTCTATTTAAGAACGAAGAAGGTAAAAATAATAGAGAAAATCATCTGCAAGTATAATAAACCAGTTGACCTTCCGCTGGAAAATACGTTCGCATTCATTTTCTTACTGTAAAAGACAGTCAACAATACGCAGTGGAAACTTTGAATATTACTGGATGAAAAAAAAAGCTGACTGTGATTATATCCTGTAAATAATTGAAGTTGATAACTTATAGATACGACATCACCAAAGACTTACAGATAATAATTCACGAAAGACGGAATAACCTTCACGTTAAACTCGGTTATTACTAAACACAGATCCTGTGAGTTTATTGGGTTTCATTCAAGACTGGAAAACAGCTCATAAGCAATACTTCCTTCCCTTCCAGTACGTGCTACCCTTTATGTTGGCCTCCGTCATGGGAGGCACAACGCTCCTGCAGCCAGCTACTGTAGGACTGGGTCCCCACGCATGGGCCTACTCAAACCTCAACGTACCTGCTCCCGTACCCGCCGGCGAAGCCCCATCCCCAGACGTCCTCGTCCAGAGAACCGCCGTGCAGGGAGTGGGACGCCCCGTCATCAAGTACACACCCCAGATCACGGAGGTCCGCCCGGAGTTGAAGATCACCGAGAGGACCTACAACGTGCCCGTCCCAAAGCCCGTCTACGAGACCAAGCAGGTCACCCCCGTCCACACCAAGTACGTCGCTGAGCCCTACGCCGTCCAGCAGCCCTTCGCTGTCCCTCAGCCCTACGCCGTGCCCACGCCCGTCAACGTCCAGGTCCCAGTGCCACAGCCTGTCCACGTACAGCACAATGTTGTCGCTCAGCCCGCCGTTGTTTCATACAGCGCCCCAGCTGCTGTACAGCAGATAGCTGCTGTGAACGCTCTCCCCCAGTTAACCGCTCTGTCTGCTGTGCAGACCGGTGCCAACATCATTTCACCTGTCACCTACAACGCTGCTACTGCTGTTCACGGCATCGCCGCTTCCCCACTGCTGACCCAGACCATCACTCACAGGGTTGAATTCGACGACGATGACGACAAATAAGTCAACTGCTAGATTCGTGGCCTGAGGAACTTCTAAGAATGTCGACAGAGTCTACTAGGAACCATCAGAAGAGGCAATAACGGAGCGTCATCTAGAAAGGATGAGGTTTGAGAACCGTGGTCTGAACGAAAGGATGTGTGCGGTATAAATGAGTTCAAAATGTAAAAAATAAAATCGTGTATGTTAAATTGATTGTATTTTTTAAAAGATTCATCTCTAAAATTCAGAAGGCAGTCGAGATCATCAATAATGAATCAGAGAGAAAACTGAAAATACAGTTACCACTATATATGATAACAACGAGGGAATCTTTCCAAGTTAAAGTTTAAAAGAAGACACTTAAATAAGCCCAAAAATCACAGTAATCACATTCTTAAGTGTCCAAAGATAATAAGAATCTTCAGTATTAAACCTAAACTGGGTAAAGAGGAATGAATAAATATATTCACATCAATTATAATATTTACAGAACAGACACAACATTCAAGGCAGTAACATTTAAGCAAAAACATAGATTAACTGCACCTTAAACTCTGACATGATGTAAACTATTGTGGCAAAAATTTAGAAACCTAATATGCCACCTTAGGATACTGTGGAAGGAAACCTGAGTGTATATTATTTATATAAAAATACTTATCACAGTACATCAATGTATAAAATAAATTTACAAACAAATGAAATATATATATATATGTATATATATATATATATATATATATATATATACACACACACACACACAACACACACATATATATATTTATATAATATTATATATTATATAATATATGCAACTAAAAAAAGTGGACAAAATCATGAACAGGGGTGAACCAAAAGTAGGTGGATAGTAGAAGATAACATTAATTTCGAGATTACATATACAGTTGTATTAACCAATACAATAATTTTTTATAAACAATTATCACATTTTTACAATTAAATTCTATTGTACACATTAATACAATACAAAGGCACTAAATATAATATATATACATATATATGTATGTAATAATAATAATAATAATAATAATAATAATAATAATAATAATAATAGAAACACCATCGTTATAGCATAAGACTAAATCAAGCCCTATTCCACCTGCTTTCGGTTTCCCCAAGAAAATTTTACCAAGAACATTTTACCAAACAACAACTCACGACAATCAAAAAGTCCACGGGAAGCAATTGTACTAATTCGTTTCTCATCGTGAATTCGTGACCATCTGGCTATAAAAACTTAGCTTATAAAATATACGGAACAGCAGAGAAGAAATTTCTTAATTAGGCAATGAAAAACTGAATAAAAATAAGCAAATAAATAATAAATAAAAAATTTTACTGATAAAGTAAACTGAAACAAATAAAAAAACGACAACTTTGTGGAATAACCCTGACATTAATTATAGCAGTCTGTCTCTGTGACTTATATGAACTCATTTGAAGCAATGACTCTCATCCTTTTAAAAACCACGAGAAAAGAAGAAGAAGAAGGAGAGAGAGAGAGAGAGAGAGAGAGAGAGAGAGAGAGAGAGAGAGATAGAGAGAGAGAGAGAGAGAGAGAGAGAGAGAGAGAGAGAGAGAGAGAGAGAGAGAGAGAGAGAGAGAAACTTAAAAAATAAGTATCCTTTAAAAAAAAGTTCAAAGTGCAAAGTTATTCATAGGGCAAGATGTGTCAATTTGTTTGGCAACCCAAAATCGAAAAAGAAACTCGAATAATGCTATGACGTATTTACGTACCAGAGGCATCAACTCAAAATAAAAGAAAAATGAAAACGAAGATGAAAAAGGAACACCCCCTTTCCTCTGGAGAATACCGGTTCCTCATAAGAAACAAAGACAAAAAGTATATAAAAAAAAAAAATGATGAAAAATACCAAGGTGAGAAGCCGGCTAGTCATCCCAAGACCAGTCTTGCCAAACAAGAGCGCGCAGTTCGGACCTTCGCCAGGTTGGAAGACGACACCATGCAGATAAGAGTAAGTAAAATTCCTAGCTTTCCTCATATTCTCTGTCACTGCATACCTCCCTCATAAACTTACATGCATGCATGATATAACATACAATATATGTATGCGTATAGATATAAGACGTACACACGCACAGAAGATAAAATCATTACATAAGCATATCAATACAGGCTAAAAAGTATCAAGTTCATTTCGTTTCTCTCCTCGTACGTTTACAAGGAATTATTTCTAAAATGCTGAGTTTAGCGTTAACGAACTATAAATTCTGTATTCAAAATAGTCTGCTACTTGATGTGCTTGTTGGAAAGTAAACATGTCATTACTGCTAAACATACGATGTGAATAAACCGGCAAAACGAAGGAAATTATGTTCTGGATTTTTTTTATTTATTTATTACTTTTTTACCAATAGTTGTCAGTTGCGATCTGGGATGAAGAACCAGCATGAAAGATTCAAATTGTGTGTGAGAGAGAGAGAGAGAGAGAGGTCAAAGCCAACTGCCGTCTTTCAAGGTTCCATATGGTAATTGATTGATTGTGTCTATTAAAACTGGCGTCATATGGAAATAATGGGGTAAAGCACATATGAAATTGGGACTTTTGCAAAGTGCATATGGTAATGAAAGTCAGTGGTAAAAATGATACATCTTTCTCAATTTCGTAACGTTACCCAAACCGTCAGTTTAAAAGCAGGCGTCTCAAGTCCGTGGACTTTATTTTTCAGCGCCTGTCGATTAGTCGAAATCAAATGAGAAATTAAAATTTTTCAATGAGAGAGAGAGAGAGAGAGAGAGAGAGAGAGAGAGAGAGAGAGAGAGAGAGAGAGAGAGAGAGAGGGTGTTTTACAAATTCATGAGATAATAATGGAAAACTGTTAGGCTATTAAACAGTTACAATTATAAATTGGAAAAACTGTAAGATACGACTGATCCACGACGTGTGACTCCCAGTCAAAGTATGAAGAAGCGAATCACGCAACAAACATTAACTAGGCTGAGATTGCCGAACTTGTGTAAAATGTGTGCTCTAAACACAAATCATAAAAGTCACCAAATTCACCCTCCGAATTCATGTGCACAAGTTTGAGATGACAAATCGGAAAATGGAGCGAATGTTAAGGCGTGTCATTTTTATACATACGGTTTACCGTCGAAAACATATGACAAAAGGAAAAACCTTTTTTTTTTTTTACATTCTTAGCTCTCTTTGAAAGTGCTCCAGACGAGAGCCCCGAGAGTTTTATGAAGGCAGAGTGCAGTGTGATGACAGCGGTGATGGGATGAAGGTCACAAGCGATTCCGAAAATGAAAAAAATGAATTGGGTCACAAGCGATTCCGAAAATGAAAAAAATGAATTGGGTGCAACTGCATTTTTAACATAAGTCGTCTTGCAGCAAACATGTCCATATGATAAAATTAGAATATCACAGAATATGTGAAAAAAAAAGATACTTTAGTTTCTAGTAAGTTCAATACACCATTTTAGCACAATAACACGAAGGTAAGACGGTATTAACATAAGCTAACTATACTTAAGATCCTGGCATATGTCATGTTACAGAAAATGGGATGCAATTCGTATACACCAGTGGTTCTCAACCTTTATACGAAGAGTCGGTCCTTCCTTCCGCGTCCCCCTTGCAGATGTGAGTAAAATTCCCTCCCAGACTTGGAAGGGGGGGGGGGTTCGAGGGATAGGGAGGGAGGTCAATGATTACAAAACATGGGAAGCCCAACGAGCCTAACTAGAGTAGTAGACTCTAGGAAAGTAACGTTATAAGGTGCCACTTTTGCATTTTTTTTATAAACTTCTGGATATTAGTTCCTCATTTTTGTTAAGAGAATAACGAATATAAGTAGATGAATTTTTCTTTTAATTTTTACCTAGGGTTTGCGCCTCCCCTGGAAATTGCTGACGCCCCCCATGTTGAGAACCACTAAATATACACAAAGAGTATTCAAAAGTAAAACTGGCAGAGACTAATCATCAAAACCGGAAACCAGAAAACCATTAATTGAAAGCTACTTTTACATTTAATGTGCAAATTAAAAAAATTAAATAATCTTAGATCATACAAGACAGGCAATATACTGTTTGGTGTCCTACAATATGAGAATAAAAATACACGTTTTATCAGGAATTAACAGCATTTCACTATTTATTACACAGTGTCCTTATAGATAGAAAAGCTCTCAAGACCTAACGTCCTCGTTTTCAGATCCTGGTGATTGTTGGGCTAACATCGGCCTTTAACCTTGCGAGTGGGGCAGAGACCCCACAGTTGCATCATCCCCCAACTACGATACCCCCGATTTTCCCTCGGCCCCTCCCGACAGCGCTCATTTGCCGAAGGCTCTGTAGGGCAAACAACGAATGCAAGGTGGAAAACGACAAGGTCATCTGCTCCTGCCCGCCGGGCACCGAGGGAAAGTGCGCGCAATCGACCAGAGAAGTCTCAGAATTAAGGCGAAGGATGCTTCAACCTGAAGGAGGACTTCACAGTGCTCTTCCAGTTGCATACTTTCCAGCAATAGTATTATACCATACGCCAGTCCTCTTGTTGGCTCCCAGCCTTACACTGGAACGTTAAGCGTCGACCTGGGCAATTTGGATTTCAGAAGTACAATCAGTCCTTCGTTTACTCACAGTCACAAACCCTTCATTACATTCTACTCGATGATCCGTGCTGCCTACGAACATTCCAATATCACAATCAACTACGCCCATCATAAAACCATCTCGGGCGCTTCCTGAGAGAGTTCAGTGACCTGTAACACGTCTAAAGGAAAGCTAGCGCAACTGTTTCAATACACTACTCAAACGTGACTGCCCATATACCTACCGAGTTAGCGCACAGTTTCCATGATCAATTGCACGAAATCAAATTCTGTTAATATAACAAGATATTCTATTGTGAACAAGAGCACAGTGCCTTTTTTATTCAAATTCTTTTAATAAACAAAATACTCTAATTATGACCAGGACCACTATGCCTTTCATGTAAGTTTACCTCAATAAAGACTTTGAAGAATAGGTACCATCCTTTCTCTTCCTTTTAAGTTTCACTCAGAAAGCTCAAATTTAGTAACTTCAATATGATGATAAGGCTACATGTACAGAAAACCAACCCTGTGAATAGTAATATTACGGTGGGTCTTGCATGTTACGTCAAGTTTCCTATACTTTCCAGGAAATGAGAGAGAGAGAGAGAGAGAGAGAGAGAGAGAGAGAGAGAGAGAGAGAGAGATATTAAAATGATTAAAACATCAATCAGGTTACGAAGTGAATTACAACGCTGCTTATCAATTAAAAATGTGCAAATAATGTCTTAGTTTCAGTAACTTACTAGTGCAATATCAAATTCAAAAGATCATAAAATATTTTCGCTTTTAACTAAGCACGTATTTATTGCATGCAAATTGTGTGCTGCTATTGTACAGGGATATAAATTTACATTTATCAAACGTCTCCCTGTAGCTTTTAATAATTGCAAAATATCGAATTTAATTTCACTGACAGCATAGTTACGTGAACTGAAAGAGAGCAAGGGCGACCAACCTAAACAAACCAGTTAAAATGGCTCGGTAAATTATTTGAGTAAACAAACAAAAACCCCATATCATTCCAGTTATAAGTTATGAGTAGTATAGAATATGCAACAGGCTGATAATTACGCTCGTCCCTAAAACGATCACTGGTAATGGCTTTAAAATAATGTATCTGCTTGAAAGTATTGACAATATAGCTAAATGGGATAGCGCGTCTTGAGCAGTGCATATTTTATGAGTCCACCCTACGCGTAGAGCTAACAAGACAACCAAAGAAAATGGACCCTAAACCCTTACTATTATCCAAGGGTGACTATGGCCTCTCCAGTTTTTCGGTGAATCGAACCCGTACGTCCCATTACAATAGACTAAGGAACCACCAAGTTCTGAATATTATCAACACTTTTAGCAGACATAGGATGATGCATTTCTGTACAATATTTGCAAAACAGTTATACTCTGGTCAAAATCACACCCACGAACGTCTTAAAAATCGGAGGGCAAAAAATAAATAAGAAATTGGCAGTACCTAAATCAATGCTGAACAGTCATTGCAATTTCGTTCCCTTATTGAGGAAAAATATTTATTCAAGTTAATTAAGCATGTAGTAAAATATCATAAATTAAACTGGAAAGAGTAAATAACCACCAAGTGAAAGAAAACATACTCACAGAATACCTGCTATTGGGCCACTACGAAAAACGTACCTGCAAAGAAAGAAAAATGAAAATTAATAAACTCAGCATTTTAGTTGTATAAAATATATTTTATCTACTCTTACTTATATGAAAATTATCAGTACTTTAGTTTGACATAAACCGAAATATCCCAGTTCTAAATGAATACCAAAAAAATGCACCTTTCATAAACACACCCTAACGAAAAAACTTCATATTTTGTTACGAATCAAACTTGACAAGACTGGGGACTTGATTATAAGAAGAATCCCTTTGAACGCAATTGCAGTTCTAAACAACTTTTGTTCCCTTCATTCAAGTGGTAAGTACTTTTCACTGCTACTTAACTTTACTGTGGATATCTGTTTACAAGACATTTTCTTTTGTATTCCACAATACATCCCTTCGCTCTGTTTTTTGCCCTTTCCCGCAAGGAAAATTCAATTCTGTGCAAACCTGTTATACCTCGTTGGGTTGCTTCGTTTTATATGTTTTACATTCCTACAGTAGAAAACGCAACGTGACTCCAAGTATTTATTATGTTTATGTGTAACTTTCAACATTATCGGGACGGTAGTCTACGGGTAATTAGGCCTACTATAGCCACCACCAGTGGCGATTCTGGGGGGGATGGGGGGTGGCAGCTGCCCTCCCAGATTTTGGCCATGCCCCTGATTTGCCCCCCACTTTTTTTTTTTTTTATAAAATATCATATATAAAATTAATCATCATTGAATATAACAATAGCCACTAACTAGTCACACAAGATGATTTGGTTATATTACTAACAATCATATATCTGCCTTTGATTGCTTCTACAGGTTACTATTGATAGCTGTAACATTTCCTGGTACTCGTGCTTCTTGTGAAAGAAGTTTTTCCTAAATGAAGATAGTAAAAACATTTCTTAGAAATTCAATGACTAGTGAGAGACTAAGTAACACTGCATTATTATCAATTGAAAGTAAACGGGCTGAGAGTAGTGACTTAGATAGTTTTGTAGATGAGTTTGACAGCCAACAACATAATCGTAGAATCAAACTGCACTAAACATTTTGAGAATTGTCCCGACATGGTCCATATCTGTTTTGTGTTCAAATGTGTATTTTAAAAACTTACCATTCTTTAATAATTGCATATTGTTATGAATTGTATATAGATTTGAATGTCGAAACAACATTTTGAGAATTTTCATAAGCCTCATATCTGTCTGTTCATTTCATTAATTAATACCTTTCTTTACTTTGTTCAAATGTGCATTATACAAACTTGCCATTCTTTAACAATTGCATATTGTTTTGGATTGTATATAGTTTTGAATGTCAAACCAGCATTTTGAGAATGGTCATGACATGGTCCATATCTGTCTGTTCATTTCATTAGTTAATACCTTTCTTTAAGTTGTGCAAATGTGTATTACACAAACTTAAAATTCTTTAATAATTTGCATATTGGTTGGGATCGTATATAGTTTTGAATGTCAAATTGAACCTTTTCAGAATTGTCATGACATGCCCCATGTATATCTATTCATTTCATATAGTTACTACCTTTCTTTATTTGGTTCAAATGTGTATTGTATTCATACATGATATCCATTCTTTAATGTTTGCGTATTGTTTGGAACTGTATATAGTTTTGAATGTTAAATTTTCATATCATGCAAGTCAGATAAAATATCAGATGGATGCTTTACTGTGGTTTTGCTTAGGAATCAAACAAAATTCTATATGAACCTTTACCTTTAGTCAAATTCATTCCTCCATGAGTTTCAAAATGTTTCCAAATTTGTAATTATTTTTATAGTCACCTTTCCTATAATGCCCACCCAACAATTATCTTTGCCCCAGAGTTGGCCCCCAACTTTTTGAGGGGTAGAATCGCCACTACTCGTCACAGGCAAACAGCGTGCCTAAGCTACAGGATAGTATTGGCACATTATCTTTCCGACTCTCTCTTATTGGTCGTGATTTTGGGACGGCATTGATGCACTTTTAATGCTACAAATAACAACAATATATGAGGAAAGACCATAACGTAGGTTCTTGCAGCAACCTCCCATATCAGAACTTATTGCAGCAACCTCCCATATCAGAACTTACATACGATGTTGCTTTTTGCTTGTATAGGTGGATGCCAAGCCAAATGTAGCGACAGAAATTAAATGGGCTCCTAATTTAGTCAACTAAAATTCGTGAATTTCTTAACTGTTTTATCACAATGAAAACACCGAAAGAAGATTAATTAAATGTTGCAATCATGTTCTAATGTAATACGGAAATATCTCAAATAAAAATATATCTTGAGCAAAAAACCCTCTGTATTTGTTACTTTAAAATATACTGAAACAGCAAACTGACTTTTGTTTATTACGAGAAAACCTTTTCAAAATAATTGACGATCATCACTAAACCAAAATCAGTAACGGCCCTCAACCTCTTCCTTTCTCCTCTATTACACAGGAAATGAAGCCCACAAAATTATTTTGTCTGCCGTGATTTGTCACTGTAAACCTTTGATTACCAATAGGCCTATGGCTTTAAAACGATTTCCAGAGGGTGTCATATCATAATTATAATCTATAAATAGCACAGTAACAATGGCAAAAAAAGGGTATCACCTTCATTACGCCGAATGATTAAAGCCAATTCTCATAAAAGGTTTGTAAATGAACTATTACCCTGTAATTACCACTCTCGCGGACTGTATGTATGTATCCCTTTCCACGGCCGATCTGATTAGCCTCACTTTCGATCCAAATCACAGGGTAAAAGTAAGCCTAATCCAAATCGGCAATACGCAAAAATTTTCCAGTCGGCTTTGGATATTATAAGAGATCTAAATCTAAAACCAAGAGCCTTGTTGAAACACCTTTTTACGAGATATTTGTTATGGTAATATCTAGGATTAATATTTCTTGGGGGCCATTATCTTTACGATATTTAGTTATTTATTTATTTATTTACTTATTTTGGTCATTTCCAACTTGCTTGTACTAAACATGCCGCAAAGGTGAATACATACCAGGTTAAAACCATTGGCTGTCATTATCTAAGATCCGAAACTGAAAATGAGAGGTAATACCAAAGCCTTGACTACTCATAATATTGAGAACTTTAAACAGGATATCTTAAATTAATTTGGTTAACTGTCAATCATATAAACCTTAAAAGACCACGCAAACTTGAGTAAAAGGTTATAAAAAGGCACGTATAAAAAGTAAAATGACTGCAGATCATTAATCTGTAAAAGATATAAAATGCTTGCAAGACTTAAAAGAAAGTAATGTTTCTAATGTTTGCATAGTTAATCATATCATAGACATTTAAACAGCTATTTCTTTAAAATATCTACGTTTTTCCTACAAATACCCAGAATAATTGCTTCTCCCCCACAAACTCTCTCTCTCTCTCTCTCTCTAATATATAATATATATATATATATATATTATATATATATATATATATATATATATATATATATATATATATATGTGTGTGTGTGTGTGTGTGTGTACATACATATATATATATATATATATATATATATATATATATATATATATATATATATGTATATATTATATACGTATATATTTAGTTTACTCTGTGTATGTGTGTGTGTGTGTGTAACCAGGCAGGAAGGAGAAAAATATCAGTAATGACCATTTTCAGAGAGGCTCTGATCGCCCAGTAAAGCAGGAGCTAAATCAGTATGCCAAAGAATGGTAGCAGAAAAAAAAATTAAAACAATCAAGGAACTATTACCGAAATCCAAACCGTCATTTTGGGAAGATGTGGCCAGATGGATATGGCGTTTATCTTTAAGATAAAAATGCTAACTTCAGATTCGTGAGAAATGAGCGGCAAATTACACTTTTCTACATTAAAAGGGTAGAAAATTAAAATGCACTTAACTAATCCTAAGCTTCTGGAGAACACCACAGAAAACTGGGCCATATATTTACCAAATTGGTGATTACTGTTACCTATGAAAATATGTCTAAAACGTAAAAAATAAATAAATAAATAAAATTGAAGCCATACAATGATACAAGCATATGTAGATGGACAAAACGCCTAAATTATTCCAAAAACGAAATTACAAGCGATTTACTGGAAGCATAAGGTATTTTAATACAGGATACTTTATGGAGGAGCTTTAAAATCACCTGTTCTGAGAGAGAGAGAGAGAGAGAGAGAGAGAGTCTCTCCTTACCTAGACATCACCGTCAACGACCTCATGCCACCAAACTCCAAACTCCCATTAATCATCGACTTTGTATCTGATCTCACATGAAAAGGATTACACGCGAAGTGCCATCAACCAGCCAATCGTTCGGGGACCCGAGCCCTCCCTCCCCCCACCAAACGGCCACTCCTCCTGGAATGCATCCCTAAGCAGATCTCTTGTGATGATAAAAGCACGATTGCGTGCGATATTTTTGTGGTGCTTTCTGTCAGCATTCTTATTCTCTTCAATATGTAAGCACTTGGTCGTTAATTTTACATACATATGAAATAAACACCATTGTTAAATATTTTTTTCTCTCTTTCACACACATAGGCACGCAACCACGCGTGCATACACACATAGATAAGCTATAGGTATGTGGTTATTACAGTTACACAAACCTGTATATACATACAATAATTATATAATAATAATATATTTAAATATATTATATATTTATATTATATATATATATATCATATATATATCTATATATATATAATATATAATATATATATCTATATATATATATATATATGATATATATATATATATATATAATATATATATAGTGCATCGCGGAGCAGAATATATATAATATGCATAATATATTATATATATATTATTATATATAGATATATATATAATATATGATATATATAACGATCGCGGAGCCAATTATATCATATATATCATATATATATATATATATATTATACTTTATAAGATATATATATATATATAAAAATATATATACAGTGATCGCTGAGCATACATGAACTAAATCCTAAAAAAATTTAACCCGTTTAGTCCACAAATCCTTTAACGAAATTTCGAACAAACAAAAGATTTGATCAGTGATTGGAAAATTGGAAAATAATGCTGTAACCACGTCCGAAGGTAAATTGAGGAAATTGGACGACAAGAAAATCCAAACCAGCGGAGAAATTAGATTAAGCTGGAGAGAGAGAGAGAGAGGGAAAAAAAAGTGGCGTGAAAAATGAAAAACCATTCAAAATCTGCCTTTTTCGTAAAAGGCAATTCAATTGGTACTTTGAAATTCCATTCCCACACGGGTCTCAAACGGAATGCGTCGATATAAAATAAAGGTATCTGAACTTATTGCCTCAATTTTTCATATTTCTTTATAACAAGTTCAGCTATGCATACATACATATTACATACTATATGTGTATATATATATATATGATATATATATATATATATATATATATACTATATATATATAATATATATATATATATATATATATATATATATAATATATATACACAAATATATATACACACACATATGTATGCATAAGAGGGTGCACCGTGACAACAAACAGGATATTCAAATAAATAACTATACTGAGGCATTAACCAATTCCTTCGAAAGAAACTTTTATCTCCTAGAATAACACTGATCGCCAGAAATAACTATTCGCTTCAAAGGACGACGCTGAAAACTGACATTATTTATGACTTGACTAGAATTCAAGAGTTTCTTGGAAAGCTTCTAGATCCCGTATAGAAACATAAACAGTAATAAATCCTATCAAGTATGTTTTTTTTTGTTTTTTTTTTAAAGACAGCTAACGCAGAACACCTAATTACATCATTAGCTAGGTGACCTCTCACCAATCTCCAAAAATTATCCTTGAGAGAGAGAGAGAGAGAGAGAGAGAGAGAGAGAGAGATCGTGCCATATATCAATATCGACCAATGTATATATGCAAATTTTGCATATATACACAAGCACGCACACACACACACACACACACACACACACACACACACACACACACACATATATATATATATATATATATATATATAATCTATGTATTTGTGTGAGTGTAAAATTCTTTAGTGGTACTGCACACTCGGCCACTGTTAAATTTTAAGATTATCTTTCTCAAAACGATCCACGACAGTAATCAGAGACACTGAACTTCAGTTTGTTGATAATGGGTACAAGACTCTCTTGCACTTTTTGTAGAATTCAGTTTTACTAGTCAGGCGGTAGACAAGACCATCCGCAATTTGAAAATGCTCTTTTAATATTAAATATGAAAAGAGGTCATAAGGCAGATGTGTTCCACTATAACATCATTCACTTCATGAAAAAAATCGATCACGTGATTTCTTCTGGACACTCATCTTCCGGGCGCATGCGCGTGTTTGTGTATACGTGTATGCGTGTCTGTGTTATTCTGCAATTCCGACAGCAAGGCTATTTACACATCAAAAGCTGAACGTGATGTATTAGTGCGCGCACGGACGCTGCGAGTTAACTCCGACAACTGTATAACACGAGACCACTCATTTCCACCAAAATGTCGGGCGCAAACGACGGAGTAAATCCCCTCGAATAACAGATGCCTCCTTAGCAAACGCATCACCCACGACGCCTCTATTACAAGGCACCGGTTCCAAAGCCTTCATTACGAGGAGCTGGGTCCGTCGGACTCCTTCACCACAAAGCGAGAATTCTTCTATCGGAAAACATCACCCAGCGGACGTCGCATGACTGTTTTTCATACGCATTTTTAGTGGCTTTATGTATGCATCTTTACATCTTAAGACGAAAACTGGCCAATCCAAGTGTGATATTCCACTGATCTTCCACTCACAAAAATTCCACAGCTTTGATATCCTTAGCTGGGATGCAGACAAATTCGTTTGTAACGTATTCGTTACAGCGTAGACACAACGTATATAAATGGATACACTGACATATACAAAAAACACGCTCGTGTGGGCTAATGGAACCGACAAATGATGGCAGAAATCAATTTCAGCTTTCTAGAAAGATTTGAAATCCACCAAAGAAGCTCCAAGTTGCATGTAAACACATTCCTCTAAACTACGAGAGAAAAATTCGCACGCTCGAATGCCAGCGTCAAGTTGTGCCTACACGTCGTTTATCTTAAATTGACTGTTATTGTGAGCTTTCTCACTGCATAGCGAACATAATAATCACTTTCATTTCGTATTTATGAATGATAATGTAACGTATTTTCGGCAATCGAGCAGGTCTGACACAGGGGTTCTCAAAGTGGTCGATATCGACCCCCCCAGGGGTCAATAGGACCATCCAAGGGGGTCTATGAATAGTCAGGGGGTGAAAAGGGGTTGATGAATAACTAACGTGTCGGAGAATTGTGTTACATATAATCGTATATCTAAAGATTCCAAACATATTTTCTTACTAGGTGTTACTTTTTTTATCATACTGAATGTCAAGTACTAAACTAATACTACTCAAATTGATTCTGACATTGTTTTTTTTAATTATTAAATGCTAGTCTAGGGGGATCGATAGGAAATTTGAAACTTCATAAGGGGGTCGAGGTGTTAAAAAGTTTGAGAATCCCTCAATATGTTCCTGTTGCAACCTGAGCATAAACAGTTTCCCCCGAAGAGAAAATCAAACTCAGAAAACTCCTGAAATAACAACAACAACAAAATTGGGAAAATTTCCATATACTATGCCGATGAAGTGATACTTATAGTTTCACGGCACCACCGTGAAACTATACAGACAGCAGCAGCCTCTTTCCGAACGAGTGCAGACCAGATAGGATTATTTTTAAGAACATTGACAGCAGTAATATCTTCACTGAAAGAAAGACCATTCTCAACTCAAAAAAGTTGTAACTGTTACAACACAACGATTCCTGGGGCAACCTTCTAATCTAATAAAACTAATACAATCCAGTAAGTTGTCTTCCAGGACCATTCCAGAAACCCGAACACATCAAGAGATTCGTTCCAGTCACAGCCCATCGACTGCACCTCACAACCAGAAGCCGACCCCAGAAGCACGGACGGTCGGCTGAGGGCGTTACTGCAGCCTTGCCCATCATGCTCACAGCCCCCTTGCAACGCCCCTCCTTCAGGGTTGGGGTGGTCTTGGGTGGTGCCGTTTAGTCAGGGACTCATTAATCAGTTAGCCTTCTGCGTACTCTGATTAGCAAAGCGAAAAGAGCAAAAAATGAAGAAAAAGCTCCTCGACGACTACTCGTATCTACGTCGTCCGCTACGGGGTCACCGTTCGAAGGTAAAATGGGTAGATAGAGAGCCGTGTGTTTATTGTGCATTTCAATCTCTGTTGTTAAGGCAGTGCCATGTATGTCAAAATTGGACTAACCCTCTATTAGAATTTGCGAAGCTGCTAATAAAGATTTCTCTGGAGAGAGAGAGAAAAAAAAATCTATCTAATTTTCCTTCGAACTTTCTCCATCAACCTCTGAGAGAGAGAGAGAGAGAGAGAGAGAGAGAGAGAGAGAGAGAGAGAGAGAGAGAGAGAGAGAGAGCTAATTTAAAAATACTGAAAAGTGAACACGTCGAAAATATCCAAGACTTCACAACTAGAAGAATTTTATGTATAAACTATTATGTTCGTATGCATTAAATATATCAAGCTTTCCTTAAAAAAAAATAAAGATTTAGGCATCTCCATTATAATACTGATAAATAGTGACCAGCTCTTCACGCTTGTATTGCAATATGTGAAAAAGTTGAGCGTTCGCAAGTTGAAAAGTCTCAAGGATTCCGTTTCATATGCTTTAGATTTTTATGTGTACAACAAATGAAAGTAATACGTTATTACGCATATATAATTTTTTAAATGTCTGTATAAATCTATAATGTTTCTACTCAAATTATCTGCATGTAAGTAATTTATGCCACAATAAGTTATTACGTAGCTCTACTTTTTCAGGGCAAATATCTTTATCCTAAGATTATGAGTCTAAATTTCTAAAGAGCTTGATAACTCTTTACCTTTGAAAGAGAATGGACGTTGGATCCACAGGTTTAAACGACAACTCAACCTTTTTTCCTATTCAAATATCATACTACTCATCTAAGCTCACTTTCTTCACATCCATTCATTTATCAATCTATTTCATTTTGAATCCATTCGGCACCCAAGCTCAAAACACACTGAGGTGCTTGATTTTAAATAAGACTTTGATTTCCAAGTTTTAATTTATATACCTATTACACACAACCAGAGTTGTGTCTACGCACGACTAACAAATTAGAAAAAAGAAGCCAGCTAATTTTCAGCCGCGGGGGGGGGGGGGGGGGGAGGGGTGGGGGGGGGGGGGGGGCGGCGGCAATATTTACAAACACGCAAACCCAGCAAACAGAAAATGGAAACAGAAAATGGAAAATCTTATCTGCAGCTCAGTAAGTTAAAGAAAACAAGAGGTTAATTACACGCTCTTTGCAAGCCAGGAGGCAGCACACAAAAAGGATAGGTCAGCCACTTCTGATAACCAGTAAAATATTGAATCCTAACAATCCATTACCGGCAATAAACAGAGATATAAAAATGTTTCGGTCGCGGGACGAGTCCCAGATGCTTGTCGAAAGAGCAGTAAGAGCTATCTGACACTCAATCTCAATGGAGGCTCTACGAAAATCTATTTTCGCTTGCGCGGGGAGTAAGCCTACAAACTACTTTGTTGCTGTTGTTGTTGTTCTTGATGTTGGTGTTGTTGTTGTTCTTGCTGCTGCTGTTGTTGTTGTTGGGGGCAGCAGGAAAGGTCTATGGAATCCTAAAAATGTCTGAAAAAGGTATTTCGCATTGAGTTAAAGATACAGGAATTTTAGATTAAGATATTTATGATTTACTTTATTAGAATAAAACTGTAAAAAATAAATAATGTGCTTGTTTAACAGTACAGAACAATATTATTTCTAATAAAATGTAGTGTATTAATTTTATTTGTCGTTGGTGAAACAACGCACTATTTGACCGTAGATTTTAGCACGCGCCCCGATTAAGCTGGAGGTCGGATCACGACTTCGCTTGTTGTATATTTTTCAACTCAAATCATGACGAACTCAGCAGGACATTTGTAATTTATACTCATAAGAAATAAAAACTAACTTCGCAAGAACCATCGTGGTGATTTGGAAATTACAAAAAGACGAACCTAAAGCAACAAAAATCAAAATGAAAGCCCAGGAAGACATCTATCCAACACCTTATCTGATAGTATGACCTTATTTGGAAAAGCGAAAAAAAAAAACGAGCCGCTTTTTCCCACCGTTCCTGTAATTAATAAAAACCTTTTTGATGTCGTCGTCTTATCGAGAAGCTGGATCAACACAGAGAGAGAGAGAGAGAGAGAGAGAGAGAGAGAGAGAGAGAGAGAGAGAGAGAGAGTCTTATCGATCTCGTCTGGGTTACCTATTACTCTTCTGGCTACCATTAGCCCCTTCTCTTATCAAGCGCTTTTTATCACGATCCAATATCTGCTCACCTGAAGGCTATTTTACGCTCTTCATGCCGACGAAACTATATGATATATATATAATTATATTTTTTTCTTTTCCTTTTATTTTCACACAAAAGTTAATTTGTCCAGAGAAAGAGACTTAACCTTTTCACACTTGATGCACTCTTGTGTAGAGTAATCCGTTAAGTTAAGGAAACCTTTGCCTATGTATATAATTAATTTATGTACGCGTAAGTGGGCAGTTTTTAAACATTTTTGAACCGTTTTTGTATATATATATATATTTATATAATATATATATATATATATATAGATATTATATATATATATATATATAGTGTAAGTGCACGTGTCACCTAGCTTTCTCGAGTAAACTAGTTCAACTATAAAAAAAAATGAGCACTTACGTCGGTGACTGTAGCAATCAAACGATTTTTATCAATACGAAAGAGACTCACATAGCTTTTCTTAGTAAACTGCAAGAAAAGCCTCAGTAATTTACTGTCTCTTTCCAATAATATATTTTGAACGATGCTTATTAGCCAAGTAGGAGGAGAGATGACTTCGAATACCTTGAATAACAAATAATTCCGCCAATCCGATTATAAAACATCCTATGAAATCACAAATAAACTATGAACACACTCATTTATCATACGTTATCTGGCTCATTTAAAAACAAACATAAGTCGTTTGTTTGTCTTCACAAAGGTATCATCGCCAAAAGCTCCTATCTGAAGTGAGAGAGAGAGAGAGAGAGAGAGAGAGGTGAGGAGAAGGAGAGGAGAAGAGACGAGAGAGAGAGAGGAGAGAAGATGAGAGGAGAGAGAGAGAGAGAGGAGAGGGGGAGGAGGGAGAGAAAAGAGAGCCAGCCATCCTAGGCCCTCTGGTCATTGAACATATGACAAATGATTCCAATGGTCCATATATATTATATATATATATATATATATATATATATATATATATATATATATATATATATATATATGTGTGTGTGTGTGTGTGTGTGTGTGTGTGTGTGTGTGTGTGTGTGTTTAAAATGTTTAAAAGCAAATAGGAACCGAGTGATAGCTAGGGTATAATACTTTCAAACTGCCTAATAATCCGAATGAATACAGACCGTCAATTAGATGCTTTTCTCTTATCTGCAAATAACGAATTTTGGCAAGATGATATTTAGACATATGTGCACTATATTTATTCATTATTTTTCCTTCCATGAGAGCGTAAACAGAAATACCGGCAAAGATTAGAGGATGAATGAAGTCGGAATGCCGGAAAAGATTAGAAGTGTTTATGGATTGTATATAAAATACAAACCATGAATTTCTACGCACACATACATACAAAATGTATAGTATGAGGATATAAATCTTCGAACATTCACGACATTTGTTAAAAATTATAACCGTTTCAACGTTATCTAACCTGTCGTAGCAATTTTTTCTGTAAGATTTCCTTACTTAGGTAACTAATGAAGGAGGGATTTCATGTAGCAAAAAATTATTACATATTCTCTTAAACAGGTTTAATCTAAACAACAACAACAACCACACATACTTATGCACGAAGGGTCAGACGTGTAGTGCATCTCTTATGCAACAGAAGCTACAGCGCTACAGAAGAGCCAAGATTTTCAGTGACAACAGGATTCCACGCACATTAAAAGGTAGGCACTAGCGATGGCAGAACCCACCTTAGGTAGAGGAGTTAACCGTGTGGAGTGGGTCCTTTCGTTTCCATGTTACTATACTCTGTTTTTTTTTTTCATCTGTCCATTCGCCTGTGGTGTTTTTGTATGGTAACACTGCGTCCCGGGCTTTAGATAGTTACGCTATGTGTAAGTTTTAGGTAAATAAAAGGATATCTGGGTGTACATTTGCAACTGAAAAGTGTTTTAATAATTTACTGTATGCGAATTACACCGTTAATATTCGAAATAGGATATTATCATAATCGTTGAATGTAAGCTGAATGTAACTATCTAAAGACCGGGACGCAGTGTTACCATACAAAAACACCACAGGCGGATGGACAGATGGAAAAAAACAGAGTATAGGATGAAAGTACTCACCTAGTATGAGATGTCATTTGTAAAATACACTTCCGCAATGAAAGTGTAATATTGTAACCATCTAAGTTGGGAAGCTTTCAAGGCGAAGGTAGCAACTTCAGATTTACTGCGACAAGCAAGCAACACAGCTGGACCTCACATAAAAAGCAGTTACCACTTTTTTTAGTTTTCAGTAAAAGAAAACTACTGCGATGGCTATTTGTCTGTCCGTCCGCCCTCAGATCTTGAAACCTACTGAGGCTAGAGTGATGCAAATTGGGATATAGATCCTCCACCCTCCAATCATCAAGCATACCAAATTGCAGTTCTCTGGGCACGGTAGTTTTTATTTTATTCAAGGTTAAATTTAGCCATTTTCGTGCATCTGCCGTGGCTGAGAGTTTCATACAGCATTAAACGCTGTACAGAAAACTCGACTCTTCGGCGCATTTTTTATTTGTTTTAATATGAAAGCCCAATGAGATACGTGCCCCTACACCTTTTTCTAACCCAGGGAGAAGAAAATAAGAAAACGGGAGAAAAGAAAAGAAGGCGAGAGCTAAAGGTTAGCTTGGATGAAACGGTGGACAAACTGCCTCTTAAAAGGAAGGTGATAAGCGAGGAAATACAAGCCAGAAAAAATGTCCGCATCCTGCAGGTAGAATTGTAGAAAGAGTCGTGCTAAATTGTAGTGTAAATGTGGGAAAAGGTGGTCTGACTGGTGTAACGAAGCCGTTCGAGGACATCATCCCTAATTATCGTAGTTCGACTCTTATGAAAATCTTTCACTCATCCGACTGTCAGCTGCCTTACATTTATACATAAACAGAGTGAAATATAGGAATGACCTTTCCAAAGAGTACTCAATATTGATCTACAGCATTTAAGCACTGAATTGAATTTAAATATAAAATATAGGTTACAATCCAAGTGCTGGGGCCTATGAGGTCACTCAGCGCTGAGAATAACGTTGAAACAATTGTGAGGAGAGGGTGGAAAGTAAGATGGACGAAAGGGAATATGAATGGAGGTAGAGTAGAAGGAAATAAAGAGATCGCAGCTAGAAGCCGAAGGGACACTGCAAGGAACATTAAGTAATGCCAACAGTGCACCGTGTGAGGTGCACTGCTGCTGTCACTAACCCCCTTCAGGGTTTAAGCATTGATTCCTCTTAGTTTTTGCGTAAACATAAATTTTTTCCATGTGTAAAGTGGATCTAAATCGAATTCTAACTCACTACAAAGCTAAAACCATAGTGACATTAGTCAACTGTCTCCACGCATTCACAGTTGTTAAATCGGATTCACACTCAAAACACGAGGCAAAGTGGAGACTGACCTTTTTTTTTTTTTATAAACTCTTGACTGAATCCCATTATCCAGAGAAAAAGCATAATGAATTGACAAAAGGATATAACCCGTAAAAACTAATTACGAAAAACAACCATTTCCCGCATTTTTTTTTTTCCTTGTGTGTGGAGCAAGCTTTCACCCTAGGTCTCAAGAATTTCACCGACCGTTTCACACGGCCTCAGCCCGGGGTCCTTTTCCAGACCGTAAGAGCTTTCCAGACCGTAAGAGGCCTGGACTAGTAGAAGAGAGCTATAAGTCGGACCCTATGTAAATGGCCACATAACACAAGTGGGTGGAGTGCGGCTGGGCAACACGGGGTGCCCCAAGGCGGCCTCCTCCTTCCTTCTCTGGTGTTATCCTTTCTCTGTCACACACACATAAACATACACACACACACTCCTCTCGAGAACCTTGAGCGTTGTAATCGTCACCTCTGTCTTAAACATGCTCTTGTTTATTAAGGAAGCAAGATGAATTTCCAAGAGCACAATAATTACGCCAAGATTATCTTTTCAGGTCTTCACTTGAGGATGAAATCTACTGGCGAACATTCCATCTGAGCATTTCCGTAATTTTAATGAAGGCTTCAATTTACTGGACAATGAAGTTGAAATGAGAACATCCTTCTGGAAATATATAAGGGCAAGACTAATGTTAATTATTAACATTAGTTCTTGCCCTTATATATTTCCTCGCGAGGATTCCTATCCCATTTAGGATGCCTGCCCGTGTAAATAGCTTATCATTATCAGAAGGATGTTCTCATTTCAAATTCATTGTCCACTAAATTGAAGCCTTCATTAAAATTACGGAAATGCTCAGATGAAATGTTCGCCAGTAGATTTCATCCTCAAGTGAAGACCTGAAAAGATAATCTTGGCGTAATTTTCATTAAATTAATGAGAAAGTGATTAATGGTTAATAATTAGTAAAAATCAAGATCATTTTTATTATAAATGGGCATGATACACTAAATATAACGCCAATTAGAGCCAATATTTTAGCTTATTTCAGATTTAATTAAAAAAGCTTTTTATATAGGAAAAGGGGACTATCAAACCGTTTCTAGTTAAAACTGGATATTCATACGTTAAATAAAAGCCACAAGGCCCTTAGTTTAACAAGAATGAAAACCTAACTTTTTACACGATTATGGTGCTTTGAGCTTTCAAAATAGAAACTGATTTTTAAAACGACGTAGGTAACATGCAATACCAATAAACAAAAGAAAAGCAAAAAAAAAAAATTATTGAGAAAAGTATACTGAAAAGTGCAGCCTTACAGCAAGCCTTGCAAAAAGACGCGATACGCATCAAATCAGAAATTACTGTGGTTTAAGAAGCGGCTTATCGCCCGTAAGAATCAATTTAGCACCATTACACTAAACCTGTTTAAAGAAGGGTCCCTGCCAACTGCACCCGAACGCGAAGCCTTCGCGTACAGAAGTGGCGTTTCAAGGCTTGCCAATCCGATTAGGTATGAAAAGATATGATGCCAAAAATACTACGTTCAGGAAATTTCCTTGCTTCACAAAACCTGGATTACGCAACGGTATCTCATTCATCTTCCTTTCGGAGAGATTGGACGCCATGTCGAGGAATAAAATCCGTATTTTGAGATGTAGGTAAATTTTTACTAGCACGACATAACAATTGAGCTTGGGAATTTTTATATATGTTTCTATTCGCCTTACAATAAAGCCGGAGATTTAGCTACTTTCTCTTAATACGTCACATAAATATTGGATAAAGGTCGACTTAGATCGTCTAAGAAGATTGCAAGGTTTACGAGTATTTCTCAGAGACGTACTACAAGCCAGAAACATCTGGGAATGACGTAGTTCCTCTCCCCTCGCTAATTTGTTAATCTATAAAATAAAAAAACCCAAAATCGTAAAAATATAAAGATATAATGCTAAGGACCAAGAGTCCCTACAGCATCAAATAGCAAGACGTATAAATGCCAACGTAATCTCTAGGATTCAGCATAAAAATGACGCAACTTTCTCGCTCTCCCTCACCTTCGTAAACGATTAAACCACAGGAAAAAAGATGTCCCCAAAACCGTAAAGATATAGTAAAGATAAAATGCCATGGCCTCAATATCCGAACATTTCTACAAAGCAAAACAGGTAGCAAAAGATGTGGTGATTTACTTATGCTAATCGGTTAAAAGCTCAAGTTGTAAAAGTGTTCAGCACAACATGGTATAAAAAGAGCCACATTTGCTTTTTAGTATATTTGCTACTCTTCTTCTTCCCAGCTGGTTACTATTTCTATATGGGGTCGCCGTTTCGGATGAGCCGTTTCCATCTATTTCTGTCCTGCGCTTCTGTCTCATTAATTCTGGATACTGGATACAGACTGTAACTACCTACGGGGAATCGTAAGCCTTTTCTTATCATTTACTTATTCCTACAAAAATAATTTCAATATGAGCTCAGAGATAAATGTTCATGTATATATGTAGTAGTAGTTGTATTACATGCAATAACAGTCTCTTAACAGAATAACTGAAAGCGGACGTGAAACTGGTGCGTGTTGAATAAAAGATAATAAATAGATAAATAAATAACATAAAAAAAGTACGAACAGAAATTGAGTGAGAATTTCAACATTTACATTTGACATTACAAGTTTTATTCTTTTATGGCAGGTATCGAAAACATCAGACTACAGCAATTATACAAAGCCAAAATTTCTTCATTCTCTATGTAAGACAAGCATTATATGCGAGTATTTATACACATATATGTGTGTATGAAGAGTGCACTCTAAAGATTAATATAACAATCCAAAAAAAGGACGATAACATCTACTCGATCAAGCAATCACCAGCTAATGGAAAAAACTTGCACAACCACGCAACGAAAACCACAGCAGTAAACCATGGCTGCCCCAGGAGCCAACTCAGGTCCACTTTTCTATCGTGAATACGTCAAAGTGGTAAGTGGCGTTCTCTTGACGCTTCTAAGTGGTGGGGGCTTTTAATTGTTCCGTTATCTTGCAATAAAAAAGAAACCCGTTGTGCTCGACGTTTGGCTAAATAATTAACTGACTTTATGTTTGGCAACAAGAGTTTATTTTGCCTTTACCATCAAAGAACTTTTGGATCAAGCATAAAAGCAAAAATCTGACTACAGTTCGGTGAGGGAAATTTCATATCTAATATTTTGTTATATATTCAAGAAGAGCTCCATTAACGAAAGAAGCCATCTAATGTATTAATGTGCCATCTGCACATTTCCCTTGCCTCACAAGCTTAAGACTTGTAACAAGACCTACTAAAATAAATACTTTGAAAAATATTTACATTAATATGAATTGTGGAAGATAAATATATTTTACAGTGTGTAATATATGGCATACATTGTACTATACAAACATACACTGTGTATGTACATACACATAAACATACTATACATATATATATATATATATATATATGATATATATATATATATATATATATATATATATATATAAGGAACAGATTGCAGTAATTAAATAAGAAAAGTTAACCACCATCGCACTTTGTCCTCTTATATGATAGTATGGGCGTTCCAATTTTGTAGTTTTATCCTTTCGTACGAGTCTATATTCGTAAATTCCAAGGCATCTCTCCAGGAACACATACAGAGAGAGAGAGAGAGAGAGAGAGAGAGAGAGAGAGAGAGAGAGAGATTATAAATCATCGCTAAGTGTCGTAGCAATCAAAACAGCCATTGAGACCTCAAGGAGAGATTGATTCAAATTGCATTCGCCTGAGAATAAGATGAAAAAAAATAGGGACTTGCGTCAAAAAGGATTATCAAATAGTGGATACAGAAAGTAAAAGAACTTAGTTACAGAGCAAAGATAGAATTAACAATACTTTTAAATGTATCACATGAGACATGATGAGATTTCTGTCTTAATTGGCCGGGTATTTTTTTCGCAAACTCATTACTGTCCTGAGATTTGCCTATACATAGAACACTCTTACTTTAAAAATCAAGAGAATAGAGAGCTTAAGACTAAATCTGAAAGGGTTTAAGCTTAAAATCCTTCCAAAATAATTTGACCTTATATGAAAACATCAAGAAGAAATTACATTGATGCCTTACGTGAGACTATTTTCTAAAGCCACCGCCCGACCGGTGAAATCATCGAAGGCAATTCTTCAAGTTATCATTTAATGTATCTAGCAGGTTTGAAACTTTCTGGTATTAAATTAATCTTATACGCTTCCCTCCGCTTATAATGGATATCTTGTCTGAGAGAGAGAGAGAGAGAGAGAGAGAGAGAGAGAGAGAGAGAGAGAGAGAGAGAGAGAGAGAGAGAGCATTCTTCTGAGAGGTTTTCTGCAGCTAAAATATTTATACGTGGGAGAAACAGTGAGCAACAAGCATTAACTATTAAAGACAGACACATTGGTCGTAAGAAGGGAGGAAAAGCAGCTTACCAGATTAGATAAAAAAAAAAAAAGATAAGTAAAACAGAATGAACGCCTTGTAAAATGTATTTATGAAGATTAATCAAATGGTACAGAGAAAAAATATATATTGGGCGTAAGAAGGGAGGAAAAGCAGCTTCCCAGATTGGATAAAAATAAAAAAAAAGCCATGTAAAACAGAATGAACGCCTTGTAAAATACATTTATGAAGATTAATCAAATGGTACAGAGAAAAAGTGTGCATAAATCATTGAGGTATAAACCGAGAATACAGTTTCCCATCAGGGGCACAAATTTTTGATGGTCCGTCGAAGACCAAGGAGCGTTCTCCCAGTGGCTATAAATCACCTGGACCCACATTACCACATTACTCTGTCCAGCTTGTCATCATTGAGCGACCATTGTGCGCGGAATCCATTGACAGGTCATTTGAAAGCATCCATTATGGAAACGGCTGATGATGTTATCGTTCTTCGTCTGTAAATTTCATAATGCGACGAGGATCTTCCATCTGCCGAAGACTGCAATGATTAAAACATTGCTGGAATTATATATCTGATTGCAGAACAACGAGGTTATTCTCTTCTCTCTCTCTCTTCTCTCTCTCTCTCTCTCTCTCTCTCTCATACACTCCGCGCTGCCGACACCGACCTTTGTTTGAAATGATACATAACTATTTTTTTTTTATTCTGAACGTGTAAATATCAGAACATCACTCCTTTATCTTACACCAGACCACTAACCTTCGATAAACGCATATACACAGCAGTTAGTTGTTAACTGAACCCACAACAATGTACCAAGTTTATAAAAAAAAATCCCTAAGGCGACTTTTAAAATAAACCAAAGGAGATGACTGGACAATAATAATAACTATGGAATACAGCATAATATACCAACACCGTTAATGTAATATTACTAATATTACTATCACTACTAGTGCCATTATCAATAATAATATAATAACAACAATATCACTACTGTTGTCACTATTAATAATAATAATAATAATAATAATAATAATAATAATAATAATAATAATAATAATAATAATAATAATAATCCCTTCAGAAAACAGACGCATGACACACCATCAAACCATTCTCAAAGCGAATCATGACACAGAGAATGAAACCATCTCACACCTCTTATGGAAACATAACCCGATCACATTGAAACGCCCTCTCCCGTTCAGCGGTTTGCGTTTATGAAGGCTTTCAGCCAATCATCTCAAGAGCTATCAATCTGAGCTACTCACGCCCTTGAGAGAAGAGCACAGAACCAAGCAACGCATCCTTCAGCAGGTGTTCACGCAGTTTACGACGCTAACCACCGTTTCCAACACAAACACCAAACAGGGGGCCGAGCATTCCTTCGCCACTGCACAACTCGGAAACGCACAATGGTGTTTCAGCTCAACCAGGCTGCAATTTCTGTCCTTATTTCTTTATTTTAGACAAAATGATGGCAATTTTATTCAGTCTCTCTCTCTCTCTCTCTCTCTCTCTCTCTCATATACATATATATATATATATATATATATATATATTTTTTTTTTGTTATATATATATATATATATATCTATATATGGGCATTTTTTAATGAGTAACTTTACTCATCATTAAAGAAAATTAAAGAAAGGTTTTTCCATACATTCGGGCAATTCTTACTACTGATTTTAGATAAGATAGTAAATTTTTATTATACCCAATATATATGTGTATATATATATATATATATATATAGTATATATATATATAAGAGAGCTATCTTTCATGAAATTAGTTTAAAAACTTTCTATCTTACCTAAAGTCAGTCATATAGAATTGCCCGAAAAACTGATAGGGTTTTTCTTCAATTCTCCTTAATGTTGAGTAAAGTACACTATGATGAAATTATATACGAAAAAAAGGGCCATCAGATGATGTCGGACTTACAGTCTCTTGTGACTAATCCCCTGTGCTCAAAGTATCTTTAGTTGTACACCCGGCTTCTAGAATCGTTTGATTAGTCAGTCCAGCATATTTAGCTTCTCGTAAATATCTGAAAAAGGCAAGAACTGGCTACTCAATCTGATATTGGAGACATATACAAAGCGTTAATAAAAGAATAAAAAATGCGTCTCTTATACAGATGGAAAAAACGAAACTATACAATCCGATTAATCTCAAGTGGTTTATGGGGTTGAATTGTAAATTTATCACTTTAAACTTCTTGAAATTTTTACCTTGGCAGACGGCACAGAGAGAGAGAGAGAGAGAGAGAAGAGAGAGAGAGAGAGAGAGAGAGAGAGAGTCAGGGCTAATCAGAACAGCCTAAATATGAACCTCATCATTATCATCATCTCTTAAAAACTATACGATTCGTTTTTCTCTGATATCTACCGAAAAAAAAAATTCCATGACATGTACATTCATCCTCACTGGCACACCCGTGAGGTTATACCAATTCATTATGCCTCCTAAAACATCACTATTCACCCGTGAAGTTTTTTCTGGCGCCACATCGGCTCAAACATCGCCTGCTACTTCCCGGCACGAGAGAATGTTTAACCGGATGTTCACGCTCTTCGAGGAGAACAAGGAGGGACTCCACCGTTACCGTATATGCCCATAAATGTCAACCAAACGACCCATAAGCGAGAACATTAAAAAGAAGGACCCTTATGTGTTCGCGACTCCAACCAGGGGGATTATAAAAAAAAAAAAAAAAAAAAGGTGTGAGCCTCCCTGAGCCCTGTCTTACGAACCGGATAATATTGGCACCTCCATGGTACTTGGCACCCGAAGCTGTTCAGTTCGATTGCAAACTTTTCCATTCAAAGTATTCAAGAGCAAATATATATATACTATATATACTTCTTGACTAACGCAAGTGCATATATAGACACTAATATTCGATTCGGATCCTCATGAATTTTCGTAGCCGTTAATGAATATGAATCATGTCGTTTTCTAAAATATCTTATTTGATATTATAACTATACTATAATTTCAAATAATCTACCTTTATTCCCATGTTTTTTTTTCTTTAGAGACAGAAACTGACTAATGGATATTCATTATATTTCATGAATAATTCCCTAATAATGGATTTATCCATTTCAGATGCCGTACATTCTGAAATATTTCAATAATTCCACAATCATATGTATTTTAAATGTCTACGGTTTATAATACTCATCAAATGAAAATATATAAACATTCACCTTTTAAGCATTTTTAGTGAGTTGATAAAGTGAGACAAATGAGGAGCTACTTCAAGAAAGAAAAAAAATCAAACATGCGCCGAAGTTTCTTCGGCACAATCGAGTTTTCTGTACATCGTATAATCAAGGCCACTGAAAATATATCCATCTTTCTGTGGCCTCCGTATAATGCTGTATGAGCCACGGCCCGGTGGTGGCCTGGCCTATATAGCTGCCAGACGCACGATTATGACTGACTTTAACCTTTAAAAAACTAATAAAATCTCCTAAGGCTAGACGGCTACAATTTGGTATGTATGATCATTGGAGGGTGAGTGATCAACATACCAATTTGCACCCCTCTAGCTTCAGTAGTTTTTAAGATCTGAGTAAAAAAAGAAAAAAAAGTCTACTGCCAAAGACTGCAGATAAAAACGAATTCTACCAAAATGATAAATGGTCACACGGGGCCTTTAATTAGCACAGCATTAACGAAAAGAAACCCAGAGAGCCCCCGGCACAGCGATCAATAAATTAGCATATCTTTGCTTGGCTTTCAAGCTTTTTAAACGTATCAACAACAATCTCTTGACATTACAAATATGTTCGTCTGATATGCAGTTAAGAAACGATATGAATCACCTCCGCATTCAACCCACATTAATCTCAACTGGCGATGCAACATGGTAACAAATGCTACCTCCTGCCACCCACCCACCCTCTCTCTCTCTCTCTCTCTCTCTCTCATTTTGCCAGCCTCTCTGTCTATCTCTCTCTGTTTATCAGCCTGTTTGTCTATCTCTTTTCATGTCTCCCTTTGTGCGACTCTATGTCTGTGTGCGTGTGTATGTTTCTCTCTCTCTCTCTCTCTCTGTCTCTCTCTCTCTTTCTCTCTCTCTCTCAACCCATCATTCCCTAGAAGCAAACATAATTAAAATCCCCGTCGGAGTCAACTTAAAGGGTTTTTTTGAGCCACAGGATACGTAGGTAAAACAAAACCAAGATTATTAAACACCGTCAGGGAAGTGTCAGTTTCACTCTCACTAATGAAAGCCGTTAACAATAACTATCTTTCTCAACGAATAAAAAAAAAGTTCCCTTCTAATTAAAAACATGGATGTTAATAATCACAAGAGATTCCTGCATCGTACGTCTGCGTTGTTTAGTCTTCCCAGCACCTATTTCATTGGATTCTTTATTTTGATGGAGGATTATTCTGCGTTTTTCGATCGGACAGTATTTCAACACATTACCAATATCAAAACGTGCTTTTATAAAATGAATTTATGATCATTTCGATAATATGAAAATAAATCTATTACTTCTATACAAGTACAGATGTATACAAGATAATAAAGTCATACTCAACAAAATTTACCACTTAATGTTCGATAGCAAAAACAATTGTATATTTGTACAACATGAAGGAACACTTAACACACAGATAAATTGACTACCTCTGTGTAAGAGAGAGAGAGAGAGAGAGAGAGAGAGAGAGAGAGAGAGAGAGAGAGAGGCGACAACGCTGACTCGATGGCATAATGACATTGCCCTGTTCCCCTGTCAAAACTCCCAGTCGTAACGGCCCCACACCGTTACCGGTGGATCTTCGGCGTTAGCAGGCAGCACAACAAGTCGATACTGACGTCACCTAACTCATTCACTCTCTCTCTCTCTCTCTCTCTCTCTCTCTCTCTCTCTCTCTCTCTCTCTCTCTCTTAACAACTGATGCAATCCGCCGCCGCTTCCAAGGACCCCACACGGCGGCTCTGTGTCCGTGGCACCTGTCTCCACTTCAATATATTTGAACCTTTCGGTTTAATATACAAATATCCGTGACTGCGTCACCTAACGTTAGGTTAATGTAAAACAAAAAAGTTCCGCAAATCTCTTGAGGGAAAACAAACATTGATATGGCAATCTTATTTGAATTAATAAAATCAAAATGGAAAATAAGATGAAAACTATTGATTTAAATTACTTTAATTATAAATTTTGATTGAATAATAATAATAGAATGGCTTCACTGGTTATAGTGCGCCATTTGTTGTGTTTTCTTTAAGATGTGCTCCTAAATATAATGTAAACCTTGTCCCATTTTTGTTTTCGTGTAAGTAATCTACGTTAACCTTTTTCTGTTGTACTTCGTTAATTTGTTAGCCGGTTTTTGTTGTACTTCGTTAACTTGTAATGTTCATCTTTCGTAAATATTATTCAATTGTGTTTTGAAATAAAAAAAAAAATCAATATATATCCGCATTGCGCTGAGTAAGCACACAGGAAAGAATACAATAAAAACAGAAAAAATATTCCGGCGTGACAGAGCGCGTGGCAGGAGCGTGACCGCACGGGATCTACCACTTAGTTTACGTCGGATTTTCATAATGAAGTTACTGAGTTTATTGCCGCACCCGCTCTCACCTGACACCAGTTCATGTCCCTATTCATTAGTATGAAGCGAGCGAATCAGTTACCTTCTACTGAGTGAAATCAAGATTTAATTAATAGCATCTATTTAAGGTGCTTTGTAACGGTAATTTCATCAGTGATTGTAAAGTACAACATTAAATATGAAAAAAATCATTCTTAGTTTCAAGAAAAGCAAGAATACTTTTGAAAGTTAATTAATTTTCATATTTTCACATAATAAAATTCCTATTCAAAATCATCGGAATATGATAATTTCTCATAAGCCCCGCCCCCCTCCCACAAAATACAAAAAACAATAAATAAATAACTAACGTTCGAAAGATAAAGGCAGCATTTAGTTATGCTTTCTTTATCATGATTCACAAAAAGCAAAGCAGAATACGGAGAAAAAATCATACAGGACAAATAATATTTCTCGAGCGACATTAAGTTGAAAAAAAAAAACCTCCTAAGCAGCTTGAAAATATATGACAGTTAACATGAAAGTACAATAGAAGTGAAATAAAAAAACAAAATAGATTCTCTTATTAAGCAGTGAACTGCGTGCTTTGGATGTAAGACCTTTTTCACTGCATGTCTTCGCAATAACATCATCCATGAACTGCGTAAGGAATCTCAACCAACAAACAAAGCGAGAGCAAAAACGCATGAAACTGTCAAGGGGAATGCAAACACAATTATTCCTCGCATTTCGCACCTTCTTCCCACCTCTTACTTTCCTAGATTTTTTTTGTTCTTCCCAACCACTACCTAATCCCTCATCCTTTTCACTCTCCTTTTACACCTCATTAATACACCTCATTTGCCGAGCGGGGCCACCCAACGAGGAACATTTGCCGGTCTCCTAATACTTCGCTCTGACAATAATTTACGGTCGGCCACGGATTGCTCTCGAGGGCCCGAGGATTGGACCCGGCACTATTAAGGGGCGCGATGATGCGGCGCTGTGGATGACGTCTGTGGCCGGGACAGCAGGCATTCAGAGAGAGAGAGAGAGAGAGAGCCCTTGCAACTGCTTTTAAAATACCCCGCTGAGATTGGTTGTACTCGGGAGTTCATTATGGCCGCGTATAGGGTTATATTGGATAAGGACTATCTTCTAAAGGACGCTCAGCATTTAAACTATCTAAGGGGCGGACCAGGGCTATGTCTGGGCATTGCATAGTAAAAATGTGCACGTAGCATGTTTGTCTGCGGCTATGGACAACATATGAACTTTCAACCGCCGATCCATAATGCACATAGCCGATTCCTACTTATTGTTCAAGAGGCGCATAAACACAAACGCCTACACTTATACATCAGGTCTACATATCTAATTTAAATTCTTAAATGTCATATGACGCTATTATACCGCGTCCTAGGGACATGGGGCAAACTACTAGATGGTTTTGAGGATCTTCTTGTTAGGCCAAATGCAATCACCGAGTTGTTCACGCTCTATACAGAGTGAAAACAATAGCATGTAGCTATGCTAGTGTGAAGAACAGGAAATGGCCATGTCCATGCGATTTTACATAAGACGTGTGTGTATATACATAAATATATATCTAAATATATATACATATGTATGTATTTATAAGTATGTGTACTTACGTATGTGCATGTATATATATTTATAATCGAATTGAAAACAACAGGAAAATATATATCATCTTGAGCAAACTTATTGAATGACCTTCCAACAGAGATTTCATTTTCCCTGACTGCCATTCACAAAAGCAGCGTAATAAGAAGATTACAGCAAAAAAATGATAAGTATCAGGGGGACGATGGTACGGAAGAAATCCAGATCCGCTGATAAACCGTTGCAAACAGCGCTGACGTCTGTTGCACTGTCACTGACTGTCACTGATGGCAAAGATAATTGAAAATAATTTTGTAGTGATGAGATCAAGATAACTATGAAATGCTACCTTACACAGCCTTCCACTACGGCAGAAGCTTATGAAAGGCTAGGAGAGAAGACATCAGATCTTCCACTTTCTCCAGGAAAGTTTGACCAAGGTAAGATTCCCAGAGAGTTTGACCAGGGTAAGATTCCGAGAAAGTTTGGCCAGAGGTAAGATTCCGAGCAAGTTTGACCAGGGTAAGATTCCGAGAGTTTGACCGCAGAGTAAGATTCCCCAGAGTTTGACCAGGGTAAGATTCCGAGAGAGTTTGACCTGGGTAAAATTCCGAGAAAGTTTGACCAGGGGTAAGATTCCGAGCAAGTTTGACCAGGGTAAGATTCCGAAAGAGTTTGACCAGGGTAAGATTCCGAGGAAGTTTGACCAGGGTAAGATTCCGAGAAAGTTTGACCAGGGGTAAGATTCCGAGCAAGTTTGACCAGGGTAGGATTCCGAGAGTGACCAGGTAAGATTCTGAGCAAGTTTGACCAGGGTAGGATTTCTGAGAGAGTTTGACCAGGGTAAGATCCCGAGAGAGTTTGGCCAGGGTAAGATTCCAAGAGAGTTTGACCACGGTAAGATTCCGAAACAGTTTGACCAGGGTAAGGTTCCGAGAAAGTTTGACCAGGATAAGATTCCAAGAGAGTTTGACCAGGGTAAGATCCAGAGTCTGACCAGGGTAAGATTTCCGAGAAAGTTTGGCCAGTTGTAAGATTTCCGAGCAAGTTGACCAGGGTAAGATTCCGAGAAAGTTTGGCCAGTGGTAAGATTCCGAGCAAGTTTGACCAGGGTAAGATTCCGAGAGTTTGACCAGGGTAAGATTCCCAGAGTCTGACCAGGGTAAGATACCGAGAGAGTTTGACCAAAGGTTTAAGGAATTCCGAGAAAGGTTTTGAACCAGGGTAAAGAATTTCCCCAAAGAAAGGTTTGAACCCAAAAGGGTTTTAGAATTTCCAAAGAGTTTTTGACCAGGGGTAAAAGGATTCCCGAAAGTTTGACCAGGGTAAGATTTGCCAAGAGAGTTTGACCATGGTAGATTCAGAGAGAGTTTGACCAGGGTAAGATTCCGAGAAAGTTTGACCAGGGTAAGATTCCGAGAGAGTTTGACCAGGGTAAGATTTCGAGAAAGTTTAACCAGGGTAAGATTCCGAGAGAGTTTGAACAGGGTAAGATTCCGAGAAAGTTTGACCAGGGTAAGATTCCAAGAGAGTTTGACCAGGGTAAGATTCCGAGAAAGTTTGACCACGGTAAGATTCCGAGAGAGTTTGACCACGGTAAGATTCCGAGAGAGTTCGACCAGCGTAAGATGCCAAGAGAGTTTGACCAGGGGTAAGATTCTGACAAAAGGAAAGTGTAACAGCTGAGTTATAGTCAACAGTCACCTAAAGGAAACAGGGGAAAGGAATTAAAAGATGAATATAAATTCCTTAAGTAAATGTGTGTGTGTGTAGTTGCTTTTTTCTTGTCATGATTTTCTGCAAGGATAAAACAACGTTAAACAATTTTAAAAAATCAGTTTTCTCTGTACACAGTTTCTAAAATTTTATGACTTGAGCATTCAGTGGCAAAACTTCGGGTTATGATTCACCACAACAGTTTATTTGTAGTTAAGAAACATTAAATAAAACAAACAAAAGAACATGCTATCATTAAAACGCCGAAATATTAAACCTTTTACGTTAAAGTTGCTGAAACCAAACAATCCAAGGATGTAAACAAATATGTGATTAGCATTTCGAATTACAAAGTGCTTTTTTCCACAAGCCGTAAGGCCATAATATGTATGGCAATTCAAGATGTACTTACCAAACTGACGCAATTTTATTCCATGTGACTGTTAAATAGCTATGGAATTCATCGTTTCAGTTATCAAAACACCTCATTAAGTAGCGAAAATTAACGAAAAGAAAGGTAAACCTTTATAACAAGGCGTGATCCGACCTCCCGCTTACTCAGAATGCGTGCACGATTTTTCCCTCACACACAAGTTGTAAACGTTATATATTCATAACTTAACGTGAATTAAAACGTGCTCAAATCCACAGTAAAATAGAGCCCTGTTTCACCAACGAAAATTAAAATTATACGCTATATTTTATTAAAACAATTTTTCTTAACTGTTTAACGTACAAATTATTTATTTCTTACATTTTCATTTTAATAAATAAAACATAAATATCCTATCCTAAAATTCCTGTATCTTTAACTAAAAGCGAAAACCTTTTTCTGACATCTTTAGGTTCTTCCGTAGACTTTTCCTAGTCCCCAACAAGAACAACAACAACAACAACAGTAGTTTGTAGGCTTACTCCCCGAGTAAGCGATAAAGGTATCGACTTAATAACAGACACACACAGTAAACAAAAACAAAACCAAAAGATCTATACAAACGGAAGGAAGACGAAGGTGGTCCTGAGGAGGATCCTGGCAGGCCCTCGGTGAAAGGACGTTACTTATGGGAGAATTTCCCGAGAGGCAGACCGAAGGGCGTGTCTGAGGGCTCCCCTATGACCAGCCTCGCTAATTGCTCCTCATCATTACCCGACTTATCCTATTCTTCTGATTTATCGTTCCTCCTGTCCTTTTCATAATTGAGAAACGGAGCTGAGAGTTCGGTCGTGGATGGTTCCTCCTAGGGACCAGCTGAGATATGTTTTATGATTATGTGGACGCAAACTTCAAAAATTACCATAAGGTGAAATATATTATTATTATTATTATTATTATTATTATTATTATTGTCAGTGACAGTAGCAGTACCAGTAGTCAATAGGAGCACAAGACTTATGCAATTTTATTATTATTATTATTATCATTATTATTATTATTATTATTATTATTGCTGTTGTTGTTGTTGTTATTGTTTCTTAAATACAGATCAACTGTTGTCGTATCTCATAACTCTAGTTGTTTTGCCAACGAAAGCTCAAGTTATAAAAAATTATTATTATTTATTATTATTATTATTATTATTATTATTCAAAAAATTAACCCCATTCATTTGGAACAAGCCTACAAGGACCATTGGCTTAAATTTAACCCTTCCAAAGAATAGTGTTCATTTGAGAGAAGTTACAGAAGACAATCGGAAATACAGAAAGAAGAGATTATTTGTTGGAAAAGAAAAGCTACAAAAAAGACGACAAAAGCTTAATAAGTAAGCTCCCATGCAATCAAATGTGCATAATTGAAATAAAAAGACAACAAACAATTCCGCTTACATAAAATACATATTAAGAACAAATCTTTCCCACCGTTATCTTTACAGTAAGGGGTCGGTTGCCTGATGAGCCTTCTACTCCACTGCCTTCTATCGAAGAAATCATCATCCCCCACAAAACCTCTTCTCGCCATATCTCCCTTCCTATTATCACTTAAAAGAAATCAAAGACGTCTAATGTTATGAACCTAACTATCCAGTGACGATACTATGCACTACCAGTTCTCATTTTTCCATTTTAATTATGTGCCCTATTACCTAGCGAGCACCTAACTAATTTCTCCCCTCCTTCACTCTCCCTCCTGAAATTTATCAAATATAGTCGTCTTCGACCGTGGCTGACTACATTTTATCTTCTCATCTCAAGGCGGAGAATTCCTCTGCCTTCTCAGTCATCAGGCGCGACGAAAAAAAGTCGCTGCTCAGAAGGGCGAACACCATTAAAGACAAGTAAAAAATGTTCTGAAGTTTCTTTGGCTCAACCGCGTTTTCTGTACAACGTCTAATTGCTCTATAAAACCATAAACTACGACCGGCAGCTTTCCAGTTGCTCACCAGATGCGGGAAAGTGAGGGTGCGTCCCATAGTTCCGGAAAGCGCTACCAGACGCACGGTCATGGATAGCTTTAACCTTCAATAAAATAAAAACTACTAAGGCTAGAGGGTTGTAATTTGGTATGTTTGATGATTGGAGAGTGGGTGGTCAAAATACCAATTTGCAGCCCTCTAGCCTCAACCGTTTTTTAGATCTGAGGGTGGACGGATGGACAGTCAAAGCCGGCACAATAGTTTTCTTTTACAGATAACTAAAAAAACAAGCCCTAAACGACACAAAATCGTTGCTTCTCAATCATAGAACATGGAAATTTCTCCCAGAGAAAGTATTGTTTCTAATTTAGTTACAAAATGTAAAATATTTCTTCTCGTTTGCTCTTCGTACCCTGATCTAAAAATTGGAATTCAGCCATTTTCTACCAAAATAAGTTAATTTGCTCCTCAACTAATTTCAGACAATGCATTGCTGAAGAAATTTCTTGAATGGGTAAAGCTTCTCAGCCATTTTCTATTAGCGAGGGTTTAGTCGTGATAAGAGAAAATTCCGGCATATTTCTTTTATGTACCGTAAGTATAACTTTTTTAGCAAGTTTCTTTTAATGAAAATTTTCATTTCCATCCCTTATCTTCGTGCTATAATGTTGTAAAGTATTCTCATGGCAAAAGTGTAAAGTTTTAGTTAATATACAAACTTTTTGGTTAATCTATAGTGGAAACTGTTGCCAATGATTTTAGTCACATACATTGCGTCCCAGCCAATTGTCTTTCTTTGAAAGTAACCCTTCAGTCAATGTCTACTCCCAAGCCGATCTCTTCACATCTCAGAATTGTTCTTGTCAATTTTCAGTTCAGATACGAAGGTGCTGCTTCTCAACCAATTTCTTACAACTAAAACACTGCCATTTTTATACATTCTCCTTGTTTTCATGCATAGAGACCAATGAGTTTTAAATATAAGCCCGTTGGGGATGACCGTAAAAACATAAACAAAAGACTGTCAATATCATAAAGATAATGACCCCCCTAGAAATATTAGTCCTATAGATAAGGACCCCCAAAAACCCTTGGGGTTCACTATCTGGGAAAGATCCCATTTTCCCTCAACCCGGAATCGGTGTGGCTTCAAAGACAGACTTGTTAGTCAATGTCTTTGAAACCACACCGATTCTGAGCCTGCTGCCAAAACTGTTCAAAATTGTGGCGACTTGTCAGACTTATTCACTCATAAGGCATTTATTCCGACTGACATTTAGGTTCGCCCATTGGACAACTACGCAGCCTTAACGACCAATTAGCAAGAGCGCCAGAATGTCTTCATCAATGACGGAGTGAGCAATCTCCTGCGCCGAAGCAATCAAGCCGGACGAAATGACCGGGCCTTAATGGAAGGGAGGAGGAGGGAGGGGACGACATAACTTGAAAGCGAGATGCGTATCTCTCTCTCTCTCTCTCTCTCTCTCTCTCTCTCTCTCTCCATGATGGCAGTCATTAAAGGAAACATATTCCAGGAATGGCCTCTCATGGCCTCTCTGTAATATTCAAAACATCTATACCGAAAAAGGAAGACTTTGCATAATATTTAGTTATATTCGTAGGTTTTGTTCATAAACATAGAAATAAAAAAAATAAAAAAAAGAGAGAAGAAGAAGAAGAAGAAGAAGAAGAAGAAGAAGAAGGAGGAGGAGGGGGGCCGAGTTTTTTTCGGCACAATCAAGTTTTCCGTACAGCGTGCAGTGCTGTGTGAAACTCTCATCCACTGCCCATGGAACTCTCAGCCGGCCGTGGGGGCCTGTCTTGTTGCGGTGCCAGGCTAACTTTAACCATAAATAAAATCAAAACAACTGTGGCTAGAGGACTGCAATTTAGTATGTTTGATGATTGGAAGGTGGATGATCAACGTACTAATTTGCTACCCTCTATCCTTAGTAGTTTTTAAGATCTCGGAACAAAACAAAGTGGGAGATTCTGGAGAGTACAAACGCAATATTGATTCGCCTTATTTTCCCCCTAAGACCGAAAAGTGTGGAAACATTCTTTGATAAATATATGAATTCCTTTTCATCTCTGAAGTCACTTTATATATTTAATTTGAAAACACTGTGTAAAAAAAATCCTTAGACTGAGAAATGCACTGCCTTAGTGCAAGTGAAGAAAATATGGTACATTATTTTTTTTAAGGGAAAGATATTGAAACTTTATTGCCTTCCCCAAAAAAAAAAATGTTGAGTTAAGAATAACGAACTCTGAACTCTCACAAGAACATAACCCATCTTCTTTGAGGAGAAAAATTATGCAATTTATTTTCGTCAAAAAGCCCTGTTTTCAACGAAAGGATTCCCAACCATTCTTCAACATTAAAAAAAAATTGAATTGAATAGAATTTGGAATTTAGGCCAAAGGCCAAACACTGGGACCTATGAGGACATTCATCATTGAAACAGAAATTGACAGTAAAATGTTTGAAAGGTGTAACAGGAGGAAAAACCTCGAAGCAGTTGCACAATGAATCACTTGTTAGGAAAGGGTGGAAAGTAAGATGGAAGAAAGAGAATATGAAAGGAGGTGTAGTAAAAGGAACGAAACGGGTTGCAGATGGGGGGGGAAGGGACGCTGCAGAGGAAACTGTTATTTTTTTTCAGAATAAATGGGAGAAAAATTTTATCTACTCACAGACTGAATCAAGGTCAACTCTGTTCCAGAGTAAGACGACCTTATTTTATAGTTCCGGGAAAAAAAACAAAGAAATAAATAAATGCCATCATGAATTTTTTTTTTTTTTTTTTTTTTTTTTGTAGAAAGATTAACCGACGCAATGATTCCAATTTCTCTGGCATCGGTTTGATGCAGCAACAAATTGAGGAAGAATTCTCGAAGAAAAGAAAAAAACACCCACCGTATCACAAAACAAGAGAATTAATTTTCAATTAGTAGTAGTTATCATTGATGAGAAATTAAAATTCCATCCAGGCATAGCAATAAAAGGGAGATCTAAATTCGAAATAGCTTGGAAATATCGAACTATTAACATTCAGAAACATTTTCTCTGATGAGAGGTGATGATTTATTTATTGAATTATTTATTTATTTTGCAATGAAAACATTTTTTACATAAAAGAGAAAAAAACACGTGTTTTATTTTTATTGACAAATGGACTATAAATGGGATGGAGTAATAAATAGTACGATATTTGTTTTCTTGAACAGATTTAGTTCTGTTTAGTCCCAACCTTAAACTCAAATGCATTTTCTTTTCAGTTTTCACCTGGAGCTTTGAAAGAAAAAAAATCCCCCTTGATCACTTCATAGAAATGTATTTCGATACCAGAACACTTCTACCACAGAGGAGGGGAAAACCTACCCCCTGTCGGGAGCAGCCATAAATCAACAAGTTGTGGTGGTGACAACTTCCAATCGATCTTTTTCCTCTGCTTTATAGGCGCCCTAACGGCGAGGCGATGGGCAGACGTCTTCGGGTTATACGACCGGCATCTGCTTCCCTCAAGGTTAGGTCAATGGAAGCTGCTATCACGTCCTAACTATACTCTGTTTTTTTTCCATCTGTCCACCCGCCTGTGGTGTTTGCTTATGGTAACACTGTGTCCCGGGCTTTAGATGGTTACGCTATGTGTAAGTTTTAGGTTAATAAAAGGATATCTGTGAGTACATTTGCAACTGAGAAGTGTTTTAATAATTTAATGTATGCGAATTACACCGTTAATATTCGAAATAGGATATTGTTATTATTGTTGAATGTAAGCTGAATATCACTATTTAAAGCCCGGGACGCAGTGTTACCATACGAAACACCACATGCGGGTGGACAGATGGAAAAGAACCGAGTATAGTATATGGTCATTTCCAGTTAAGTGGGGTCTTTCTTCACTTAGCCGGCGTGCTAAGCCTGCCGAATCTTATTCCAGTGTTAAGTTGCGATGACAGTTAAGATCAACTAGCCAATCAATCAGTTCTTCCTATAGTTATCTTAATTATTTACTGCGTTTTTTTAAAGAAAATAAGGTACACGAAACCCTGGAAAGTTTTTAAAAAAGTGATCACTAAGGAATAACTGCAATAAGATGATAGTGCCCGAAGCAACATTGAATGTAGACAAATGCATGCCAAACTTGCATATGAAATTTTTATATAAAAAATATATTTACAATGAAATGAACCAGTAAAGACTATGACTAGTCATGTTTTAGAATTAAGACATAGATATTAATCGTATGAAAATAAATGATTCGCAAAAAGCGCCCCTTTCTCTCTGACGGGAGATCAAAATACAAAAAAAAAAAAAATGACAAAACTTAATAAGCAGGGAAAATGAATTAGAAAAGATATAGAGAGCCAACTGTCACAAAGAGGATTCTCATCAACTGCTGACCTACATATGTACAAATTGGATCAAATCATAATAAGGTTTTCCAAAATGAAATAAGTTCTGTTCTTTTCTCTCGCGCGAGACCTGTTTGGGTCAGGGGGGAAAGTTAAAATATATATTTTATTATCGACAGACCAGACACACCCATGAATTTCCATCTCGCCCGGGAATGTCATAAAATTTTTCATTATATTCACTCAAATACGAGTCCATCGTAGCCTGAAATTAAATGAATAAATTACGTTTGCGACGTGGAGGACCATCTCTACTGAACGACAGTTCAAAATATGGATACGATTTATAAAAAAAATAAAAATAATAAAGCATATACTCGCTGATTTATGAAGCACCGCTAAGTGAAACAAATTTCACTCACGAGGAGAAATCGCGAAGCGAGCTATGTTAAACGATCGAAGAGAATATGCAGTAAATTCAATAAGGGAAAAGTCAGCAATAAAAAAAATAAAAAAAAAAAAAAAATTGCAGAGGTTTCTGAATGGTCAAAAAGGTTAATAATAAAGTAACGGACGACAAAGATAAATATGTTCAGAACTCTCTCTCCCTCTCTCTTTATATATATATATATATATATATATATATATATATATATATATATATATATATATATATATATATATATACTTAACACACATTTATAAATATGTATAAGCAGAAGCTAGGTACTACTCGTATGCCGTACCCCTAAGTAAATGGGGATACAATCCATAATGATGTAAAATCCTTCTGTAGTTTTATAAAATATTTATATTTCTTGTACAGTAAATTAAAGCTTTCGTCCATCAGCTGATGGTCCAAAGTTTTAATTTGCTGTACAAGAAATATACATATTTTATAAAACTACAGAAGGACTTTACATCATTGTGAACTGTATCCCCATACATGTATATATAAAGACATATACATACATATTGAATATTAAACTGGATTGAATCGAGTATCACAGAAATTAATCTGTGAATAAAAATTTAAAAAATCCAACAACAGAGGTGATCCAACTGGATTGGGTGCATCGAAACCAAATAAGGCCTCTAGATAGTCGCCTGTCTTCATGAGGACGAGGGCCACAACTGTTGAAACAAAGTCGCCTGACAATACTTGGGGTAACAGCGCTTGTTGCAAGAGCTCCTTCAGCCTCGGAGTGTTCCCTGTGGAACGAAGCATAATGAACTTTGCAGGAGAACAATTGCTTGAATTAAGCGAACATGCAGTGTGCTAAATATAAATATATATATATATATATATATATATATATATATATATATATATATATATATATATATGTATACATATATGTATATACACATACACACGTGTAAATTATATATGTAAATATGTGTATATATACATATAAATTATATATAATAATGTATATATAAGCATTCAAATATATATAATGTATATATGTATACGTAATATTCATTTTGTAACGCAAGTCAAAGCACGTGAGTGATATTAAGCATGATATTTGCAGCAATAACAAAGAGACTCAAATTTTACTTGAAAGCAAACAGCAAAATACACAGAATAAGACCTTTACAAAACAACGCAATCAAGTGTTTACAATGCCCCTTCGAAACCCCCTAATAAACTACAAAAGGACCCAGCAACCTCACCCTCCACTCCCCTAAACCCCTTCCCCACCCCTTTTCTGAACTTCCCAACCTCTCCTAACCTCCTTAACCCTCACACACCCAAGTTTTAACCACCCTTAACTATTACCTAAACCCTCGACCCTAACTGAGGCCAGCCAACCTCCACCCCCCAAAATCCACCATCCTCCTGGTCCTTATAATTCATATCCTTTCCTCAGTTAACCATCTGGGCTTCTCACTCTCATTTATTAATATACATATGCATAATATTCATGGAAGTTTATCACGCAAAGAGGAAAACGGGACACTAATGGTTCCAAGTTTTTTTTTATCTTTTACTTTTTAATTTTTTTCATTTTTTTTTAGGTACATCAAGCAGGTCACAAGAAGCAACAACAGTATTTGTAAAGGGCAGCAAATTCATAATTCAAGTTACTAAGATGAATATTCTGTTAATTATCTAACATGCTTTTAACGGAGCAAAGAAAGTCCATGATTTTTGCGATAAGACAATGTGTTTAGAAAAAACTAAAATTCCTGTATACTCTGGAACAGTATAATGAAGACATTATATGTCATATTTACATAACCTGGTTAAGATATTATCATACAAAGTAACTGTGCAGAAGGTCAACTAGGAAATTGAAATTGGCTCTTTGAAAGTAATCCAACCTCGATCCTCAAGAAAAGAGTAAAATGAAATTTATATTTTATCAAATATCTAAAAATAGTTAACGCCCTGTGAGCAAATGCAGTTTACCAAATTCTGGAAAATCTGAACAACTCTGCTTTTTACTAAATTTAGCTCTTTTTTTATATATAAATCCACACATCACATCCTACATCATTTGTAACGCCTTCCTAGAACTAATGGTATCTGTTCTGAATAAAATTAATGTTTCGGAAAAATAATTACAAACTTCTTTATTTCAAAAGTCAAACGAAACCAATTACTCACATGTTAAGACCATAATTTCATTATTAACCTCCTTGAAAACTAATTTTAAAAGGTCGAAACGTCCCGCCTGGGGTAATCCTAGAGACTGCTAAATTCATATATATGCAAATGATTTATGATAAAAAAAAATCTCTTAACATCTTTAAAGATTCCAAAACCATAAAAAATACTTTACCTTTCAAAAACGCCGTGGAAAATGATTTACAAGGCAACCCCTATAATAAAAATGACTTCATTTCTATTCTTCAATGGAAAATTCTCGCGGTTGCAACGTTCAAATTAAGTTAATATTTGTGAATAAGTGCGATTTATGAATAAGTTGTGAAAGGTGAATTTTGCACAGATGTTGAATTACATACGTGAAAATGAACATTCAACCATCCTAAGTTTCGTGCAACTTGTCACTTTTATTTGTTTAGTAACTTTGGGAAAACACGACGGAGCAAGATACAATAGGAATGCATAACAGACATCCATGATTTCACATCAGCGTAGGGAAATAATAAAATGAAGGGTAAACAGCCCTCTGTGTCTCTTCTACGAGAGGGTCTGACGACAGCGAAGCCCCTCCGCTGCTGTTGTTATCTTCTCCCGGGGATCTACGTCTCTTCTAAAAGGCTCCCCTCATTACCATAGATAAAATATCAGGTAATTACCCGCAATGGGCCCGTCTCTGTACCTGACAATACAAGGGGCATCCACCCTTCTCAGGAGATAAGAGAGTAGCGGTGGAGGTACTGCCGTAAATGAAGAGTAAAAGGCTACAATTAATAGAATCAAGGGATAAAGATAAGAGGAGTTGAGGTCAGGATCACGGAAGGATTCACAAGGGAGTAGTAGTTTGTAGGTTTGGGGCATTTAATATTTACTGAAAAATTGGCTTCCGATATCCTCCATCACAGAAACAAGACAAATATTGGCTCCAGAATGGTCTACACAGAACTCAATGAAAGTATGAATTATTCACTACAACACAGACTTTTACTGGCATGCATCAATTCTAATTGGACTGACACGCATGGTCACTTCTTTTCAAATGAAGCTACCATCCGTCCAGAATAATATTAAAAGTTTTAATCAATGTGCACACGTGCACAATCAACCCAACCTAAATTATGATATGAATGCATTTTACTTTGCGAGATAGTGGGTCCAAGCGAGTTCACAAACGAAAGAGCTATCCTTATATTAATTTTTAGCTATATATTAATTCTGGTGTAATCAGTAACAGCTAGCATTATCTGTAGGAGCGTCCAGGACATGTTTTGAAAGATTAAAGAGCATCCAAACCTTCTTCCTTTAAGTCATCGACTAAAACTGGAGTTGGGGTACTACGGTTTGGATGAATAGTCGATAATGGGTGAATGATAAAGGGAAAAAAAGGCGTGGTCCAACCTCCTACTTACTCGGCGGCGAGTAATAAAAGCTACGGGCAAATGACGCGTTGTTTCAACAACGAAAATTAAAATAAATGCGTTATATTTTATCAGAAGTAATTCATCTGCACTGTTTAACATGCACATTATTTATTTCTAAAATTTTCAATCTAAAAAATCAATCATAAATATCCTATCCTACAATTCCTGTATCTTTAACTCAAAGCGAAATACCTTTTTCAGACCTTTTTAGGCTTTTCCAAAGGGCTTTCCTACCCCCCAACAAGAACAACAAGAACAACAAAGTAGTTTGTAAAGAACAACAACAAAGTATTTTGTAGGCTTACTCCACGAGTAATCGAAAATACCAGGCACCGGGAGGAAATGCAAGTTCATTTACTGCAGGAGGGAAACAGGGCGAGATGTGTGAGAATAATTTTGGAAGTATAGAGAAGAGCCCAAAGAATTTCATCCCGTGCTTCTGTCTTGCTCTTCACAATGTTTTATCAAGTTTTATCGCCCTTAGAAGTTTACTTTCATTTTCCTCACTATACCTATGGGGGTCGGGGGGAGTCGTTAAATTAGAGTAAAAAAAAGAACAAGATGTTTGTTTGTATGGTGTTTTTACGTTGCATGGAACCAGTGGTTATTCAGCAACGGGACCAACGGCTCTACGTGACTTCCGAACCACGCCGAGAGTGAACTTCTATCACCAGGAATACACATCTCTCACACCTCAATGGAATGCCCGAGAATCGAACTCGAGGCCACCGAGGTGGCAGGAAAGAACAAGATGTTTCACTTTCAATATCTTATGAAGAGGATTCGGTCGGCAGCACAATAACAGCTACAAAATTATCATAACATGAGATATTTCACACACTGTACACCTAGATAACAAACAGCGATTAAATTTAATGTCCTTTAGGCACACAGGTAGCAGTTGTGAAACTTTATAATACTATATAAAAGATGTCTAACCCTTCCCTGGGGTCATCTTCGAACTGGAGATGAACCCAGGGAAGGGTTCCAGAGTTTTTACATGGTTTTATACAGCTTTACAACTGCTATGTCAGATATATTATTGTGGACCTTAAAGAACTTTACTTGTGCCCTCGTAATTGAGATTTCTACCCGTTAACTTTAGTATTAATCAAAATCGTGCATCACTCTTTGCAGTGAGGACCAAGTGAGTCCCACACGTTTCAGACAATGTTTTACACTGTTGAAATATTCTTTTTGAGGATACTAACATATAGATATGTTATAGTACCAAAAAAAACTGTGGCGCTTCTTCCTCCTCGTATAATTTATGTCATTATCGGAAACGGTTTAAATAGAGACTGCAAAGTTCCATACTACCATTAAAATGCAAAGGATTAAAAGATTAAACGAACACTGGTCATTCTATTCGTTTCCTTTTTCTGGGGAAGTAACCCACGTCGTGCTCCGCATGACCGCTGTATTGTTTTGTCCAGCGTGAAACTGTTTTGATCAGCGTGAAAATGTTTTGATCAGCGTGAAAATGTTTTGTCCAGCGTGAAAATGTTCTGATCAGCGTGAAAAGGTTTTGTCTAGCATGAAAATAATAGTCCAGCGTGAAAATGTTTTACCAAGCGTGAAAAGGTTTTGTCCAGCGTGAAAATGTTTTGTCCAGCGTGAAAATAATAGGCCAGCGTGAAGATGTTTTGTCTAGCATGAAAATGTTTTACCTAGCGTGAAAATGTTTTGTCCAGCGTGCAAATATTTTGTCCAGCGTGCAAATGTTTGATACACCGTGAAAATATTTGTCCAGTGAAATTATTTTCCAGCGTGAAAATATCTGATACAATGTGAAAATGTTTGGTCCAGCATGAAAATAGTTGTCCAGCATGACAATGTTTTGCACAGCGTGCAAATTTTTGATACAGAGTGAAAATATTTGTCCAGGGGGAATTTTTTCCCAGCGTGAAAATGTTTGGTCCAGCACGAAAATGTCAGGTCTGGCGTAAAAATGTTTCTTCCAGCGTGGAAATTTAGGACCGTTTTCCTGACATTCGTATCAATGCTGAGAGTATGAAGTGCCTCTTAATTCTGAGATACTACCTACAATATACATAACCAAAATTTTTGCACAGATTTAATTTCACTTACTCCTGTCTTCCTTTCTTTGCTGCTTTATTCACATTTGACGTCCAATTTTGTGGAAGACTGGTAGCTTAGCATGGGGTCTATTAGCTTGTTTTCTTTTTATTAAAAATGTGGCACACTAATAATAATAACAACAAGAACAAAAATAGACGCACACTTGATAAATGTAACACCAGAAGCTCCCTAAGTAATATATAATTGTTTATAGCTATAAATCTATGCTAGCGATATAAAAATGTTATCATACCCTCCGAGGCATTTTGGGAGAGAAAGCGAATCGTGCCAGAGAAGAAGACAAAAAGGTCCCGGGACGAGTTTCATAAATCTTGGTACCATTTTCATACAAATTAAGTTTACAAACGTTTACGACTTCATAGGCGCTCGTTCAACCCCTCGTTAAACGATCCCTCAAGCATAAATAATCGATAAAAGGGAAATATCTCGAGACAAACGACCGCCGCCGGTGGAATTTGCATCTTTCCATAATGCGTCATCCGAGCTGGAGGAAATCACCAGCGGGGTGAGCTATGACTTCCGGAGTTGAACGATGGTGTTCGCGAAAACCCACGAGCACCCACGGCGTTCCAGCAGATGATAAATCTTCCCGGGATCAAAAAGCGTTCGAGGGGGCCCTTTGCAATTCTTCATTCTTCGCAGCATTATGAATAATCATACTCTCCTCATGATAAGCGTCCTGGAAAACCGTATTTTCGCAATACGGGTCCGAACTGGGTCCTTTGGAGACAGGGATTGAAACATATTCAGATAATATACATAAGCTTTTTAAAAATAAGTGAAATCTAAAAGCTGACAGATAAGAAGAAAATTGATGCGAGTGCAACTCAACAGTGCATACTCAAAAAGTGGAAATAAAATTATAACTTCTGTACTTCCCCTTACTTTCCTCTTGCATATTCTTTGGAAGCCTGAATTTCAAGTCAACCGCTCCTGTGGGCTTGTTCCATATGAATAGGGTTCTTAATCTTCTGAATAATGATAATCATCATTTTATGCCACCTAGCACAACAGCTCCTAGGCAGAAATCATCCTCATTAGCCGCTCCATATACCTACGTACACAAAGCTCAACAGCAGCGTGTCAAAACACTCGTACTCAATCTACGTCAATGACCTGTATCTTCCGCACACATTTTCTTCCTTCTTGGTGAGCGCTCCTTTCCAATGGCTCTTTTACCATTCTTTCTACGCGACCAAACCACCTCCAAATACTCTTGCCGATCCTTCTGCCAACAATGAGAGCCCTTTCACCTCCTCTGTAGCCTACAGGAGGCCAGCAGACACTTACACACTGGTGCAGCATTAGTACTTAAAATGGCACACATTGAGAGCAGGGTTTCTTAACAAGGGGTACCCATACCCCTTGGGGGTATGAGAACCACATGCTGGGGGGGTCTGGGACTTGATCTCTAGATATTTGTATATATCTGATTTTAATCTGTCAATGTATACACGGGTACATTTTGTAAATAACTATATAAAACTATAAATGCTTTTGATCTTCTTGTGTGTTCTATTCCATTCATACCTAAAGTATGTATTAAACTTAGTATATTAAGTTATATTGTCAACAAAGGGGGTATGGAACCAATTTGGGCAATTCACTGGGGCAAAGGGGGTATAGAACCCCATTGGGAGTCTGGAGCCAACAAAAGGTTAAGAACCCCTGATTTAGAGTGAGAAAATGTAGACATCAAAGCCTCACCTCATCTTCCCATTCTTCTGTCAAGAGGAAGATGTGAATAACGGAGCTTCAAGACTTTCATCTGGGAGATTTCTTGCATCTTACATTTAAATGATAAAACAGATGACTACATAAACAAGTACTTAAGTACATAACGATAGATAAAACAAACCTAATAGAGGGAGTCACGTTTTTCACTAAATTAGATACGGCGATCCCAACAAATAAGTGTTTTCATGGCCTGGTTTCTTATCGTCCAAAATAAGATACGCACCAATTACGTTCTTAACAACAGTAACTTTTGTTTTCATTATTCAATCATTCTTGATCATCTCAGAGATGAACGTTTGATTGCCTGAATAAAAAATTTATTTTGGACCTCAAAATATCTATTTTATTCATTCAAGACATACAATTTGTTAATTTCTCTGTTTTCCTAACAACTGATCTCCTCTTTCTGTATTTGCCATTATCCTCTGTTGCTTCTCTCGAATGAACACCATATTCTTTGGAGGCTTGCATTTTAAAGTCAATGGCCCTTGTGCTGGGCTTGTTCCATATGAACAGGAGTATTCTTCATCTTATTAATATTATAATAATAATAATAATAATAATAATAATAATAATAATAATAATAATAATAACTGACACTCATTGATGTCGCAATACCATGGGACACCAGAGTTGAAGAGAAAGAAAGGGAAAAAATGGTGATGTATCAAGACCTGAAAATAGAAATAAGAAGGATATGGGATATGCCAGTGGAAATCGTACCCATAATCATAGGAGCACTAGGCACGATCCCAAGGTCCCTGAAAAGGAATCTGGTAAAACTAGAGGCTGAAGTAGCTCCAGGACTCATGCAGAAGAGTGTGAACCTAGAAACGGCGCACATAGTAAGATAGGTGATGGACTCCTACGGAGGTAGGATGCAACCCGGAACCCTACAATACAAATACCACCCAGTCGAATTGGAGGACTGTGATAAAAAATAAAAAACATTCTTCGTCCATATATTTATATATAAAAAACGAGAATAGGGTCTAAGGAATTTGGCTATCATCAGCACAGTGTTACCCCCATTATTTTCCTTTGATTACCAGTGGGGAGTACAAAAGAGCAAGAAAATCTGTCCACATGAAGTCGTTAGGGGTCAAACGACCCAACCCGAATTTGATCTGACCAGCGACGGCCTCATGACACTCGAAAACGAAAAATCACGAGAAAAAATCTCGCAAAACTCTCTGGGTCCAAAGGTACAAGTGGGCAAAAATGGCGATGAATGTAGAAAGCAATTTGTCACTGCGTTGGAATTAGAATGAAGTACATTGATAGCATAGCAGTTTAAATACAAGTGATTAAATTTCTTTATCAAAAATATTTCTCTAAGCCTCAAGAATCCTTATATTGGACAGATTATAAAGATTTACTTCACACTATTTTCCTTTCTAAAAATGGGCTTCAATTTCCAGATTTCTCATTAAGTATTGTCACGGCATATCAAAGAATTAAGAGAGAGAGAGAGAGAGAGACAGAGGACCCGAGACGGATGAGAGAGAGAGAGAGAGAGAGAGAGAGAGAGAGAGATTTCTCTAAGCTACAAGATTTACGTCACTTTTTTTTCTAAAAATGTCCTGTCTTGAATTTCTACATCTCATTAAATATTGTCACGTCATATCGAAGAATCATGAGAGAGAGAGAGAGAGAGAGAGAGAGAGAGAGAGAGAGAGAGAGAGAGAGAGAGAGAGATCCAACATGAAAATTAAAGGTCGGGAGTAGGCTGGAATCTATTTCCAGCCGCTCCCAATTGCGTCGATATTAGTATCAGAAAATGTAAAGCAAACGGCTACAGGGGATTTGAATTTGGTCGCTTAATGAACAACCCGGAAATTCCTGCACATATGCCGGAAACGAACCGCCAAATTCCTGGACTAATTACGGCCGAAGAACCGGGAATACTAACGAGATGCTTTATTACCGTCATCCGTTGTCGGCAAAATTCCGAAATGTCAACCATTGCCAAATATTAGATATTGACAGAAATACACAGCCACATACACGCATTTATTAAATTTCGAGTTTGCGTGGTAGTTTGTCACTATTAAATTTCAACTTTCATACCATAAATATCTTCATATATATATATATATATAGATCATATATATATATATATATATATATACTATATATATCGTGGGTGGGTGTGTGTGTATACACACATATATAAATATATATATATATATATATAGTATATATATATATATATATATATATATATATACATAGTACTAGCTCTGCATATATATATATATATATATATATATATATATATATATATAAAACATAAATATAAATAAAATATATATATAAATATATATATATATATATATTACCTAGCATCTGCATATATATATGTATATATATATGTGTGTGTGTGTGTTTGCGTGCGTGCGCGCGCGTCCTGGAAAAAAAATTTATTAACACAAGGGTAAACAGAAATAAAAAAGACAAAAAATAGACCGAAAAGTGGTAAAATAAAATTAACGGTCCACCGCCATCAGGTTTACCTCCGTCGAAATGAAAAAGCCCCGACATTCACTCGATCTGAAACCGATCATTCTTTTCGTATTCAAATTAGGCAAACGTGATGTTAAACCGAACACGCGCCCTATACAGCAAACAATACGCACACACACACACACGCGGCTCGTACGTACACAAAGTGACCGGGATCTCTCTCTCTCTCTCTCTCTCTCTCTCTCTCTCGCAGAGGTAAGTGTTTTAGCTCGATTTCAATGGCCGATTTAATTTGTTTGTTCAATCCTACAACCACCCGTTATCCTCCGCATTACAAAGAAACGATATAATGGAGGTGATGGGGAAATCTAACAATGGGCGAAACGGACCGAATACCAGAGTTTTCTAAAATGCTTCAGTCGGTCGAACGCCCTCCTTTGGGGGGGCGGCTGAGCGAAAGGGAACGAAAGTCTGCGGACACTCTCCCGGTTGATGCTCAGTTGGAGATGTGACCCGTATTTATCACGAACGGTTAATGGTTATTCCATTGTCTTTCCCTCCGCTACAAACACGAATTCAATCTTTTCTTCTTTTATTTTCGTCTATCGGTGCATGGTCAGTCTCTTCCTGTGATTCTGATGATTGTTTTAAATTCTATAATTGGCAATTTGTCATTTTGGAAGTGAAGGTCAGAGTAAAAATTACAAAATTAATGTTCAAAAGTTTGGGCTTTAAGAGAGAATAAAGACTCAAATTAATTGAATAAATTAAAAGAAATTTCTTTATCTAAACTTTATTTTACCAAGGTCGAAAAATCAGAGTAATATCTAAAAATGATGAGGGACCATTAACTTTGGTTATTGCTGGCCAAGAAAGGCACATCTACTTTCAGAGAGAAATTGCAGTTGTTTTCCAGTACACAACAACAGTAATTCCCATTCGGGCAACATATATATATACGAAATATGAAAAAAGAATCGGTACATGACCCTGGAATTCCAAGTTTTGATGTTACGACAAAATTACGATAATATGGAAACGGTTAAGGTGACAAAAACACATCCTATAATAAAAAGGAAGCATTAGCAAGAATGTCAAGTTTGTAACAATAAAAAATAATGTCCTGTACTAATAATAATAATAATAATAATAATAATAATAATAATAATAATAATAATAATAATAATAATAATAATAATAATATTCTAAGGGGTCCACAATAATAAAAAATGTTGCGAGTCCGTGTATAATTTTTAAAACTACAATAAGCTTTCGAACCCTTCCCTGGGTTCATCTTCAGTCCAAATACTGAAGATGAACCCAGGGAAGGGTTCGAAAGCTTTTTGTAAAGTTTCAAAAATTACACACGGACTCACAACATTTTTTATTATTGTGGACCCCTTAGATTATTATATATACTCTCGCGATAGAGAGTTTTTCCCAACTAATAAGGATAATGATAAAAAGGAATGGTACTGCTTCAAAATTACTTTATACATTGCAATATAACCGTTTGATACATGTTACAAAGATCAGTAGGTTCCAAAATTTTTCGTAAAATTCATCATCTCGGCCTCAAAGATCAAATGTTGAATTGGGCCTCTGTACAATTTCTTTGAAGTAGTCATAAAATACAAACATATACGTAAATCACGAGTACAGAGAATATGTAGGGCGAAATGGAGAAAGGCTTCATGAGGTTCAATCTTTCAAATACTTCGGAACAATGATATCCAGTCAAGTTTATCTTGAGCTGAAATTTGGTGAAAAAACTGAACAAAAGGCAAATCAAATAATGAGGCCGAATCAATTAGATTTGGAGATCGAAGCGACTGAATTGCACAAGATAGATTATACATATATAAGACTAGGATTATCTAAATTTCTAAATTGTTAATTGACAGGAATGAATCATGGTAAACCAATGGAAGCATATTCAAAAGGTTTTGTCGATTTGCGAACAGAGTTTATAGAAATTTAAAAGGTTCTGTCGATGAGAGCAGAGTTTCAAGAAAATACTAGGAATCAGATAGCAGGACAGTTACATCTGAAATACTCCGTCGATCTGAGAACAAAATTATAGAAAATGTAAGGCGTCAGAAGGCGGGACAGTTGAAAACGATCATGAGAAATCCAGGAAGTTCCACTTGTAAAGAGATGAAGATGATGAATGGCCGATGGAGATGGCTTGGACATGTGAAGACAACCCCTCACAACCCCTGGGAACAGAGGGTGATAATGTCAGCTGGGATCCTGTGGGCACCACAAGAGTTGAGAGACCTAAACCTAGTAAATAAAAACAATAAAAAGGCGGCTGAAGTTGATCCATTGCGTAAAGCGGCTTTGAAGGCTACGATGACATTTCCGATTCAAGGCTAAATAATATATTAAATGGGGAAATCGAAAAGCTAAAGATGTCATCATGGATATTACGATGACTACATAACTGTGCAACTGATAAGTAGATACTGTAAATAGAGTTTAATGTGTATAAACGCAATATAAGCCTGTAAAAGCAAGTACATGTTGTTATAAAGTTGTTTGATTCTGCCAATTAATTTTCTGAGGAAAAACGAAAACAAGAAAATGCAGGGCGCTAAAATCCTGGTCGTGTGCAGGGCCTTATAAGGGTACTCGAAGCCACCTCAGTTCAGACCTTCACATCTCACAGCTTCAAAACGGCCCCTGCAGGGGACATAACCCCCTGGTACCCACATCCCAACCCCCTGCGGAGACCCAGCGGGCCATTCAGGAAAGAAGATACTACAATGATGATACCGTGGTCAGGAAAATGTGTTTTACAGCTTCTCTTCGCAGTTTTGCTTTACACAGGTGGCCAGGCCTAAAGGTATGAGGACTGTACTAATACTACTACTACTACTACTACTACTACTACAAAAAAAAAAAAAAAAAAAAAAAAAAAAAAAAACACTGTGACAAATATACTACGCACTTTCAAGAATTATATCTACCATGCTTGTTGCACTCATGAATGAGCCACTTGCCGCTTGCGTGCTTGGGTGCCTTCTGCATGATTGGGGCGCCAGTGAATAAAGCTTTTTGAAGCAATGTTTTGGTAGTTTAGTTTGGGAGTAATACAAACATACGGTATGTACCGATACAGAAGTGAACATCTACACCTTTGGGTCACGGTGTATGTCTTTTCAATTTCGATATTTATGATGAAGTAAAATACCAAAATGGACTACACAACTTTTACGGATGTCTCCTCAGACCCCAGTCGAACCAAAATACACAAGAATCCAACCTGGGGATTATCCGATGATGATAATAGAAGCACATATAACTATCAACCGTCCGAGGAACCTGCCAAGAAAAATGGCGTGTTTACATGTCAGCGACGATATCGACGATTCCGCTATAAATTCTAGTCTTGACAACCTTCCATCGCCGAAAGGTTAGACGTATTGACTCTCCACAAATAAATCTGTGTCTGTTTAAAATCAATCTGACACACGTGACCTAACAAAGACAACTTTGACAGATATATTACGCACTAACCGGTTACGAATGCATATGCGCACGCACAAACACACACACATATATAATATATATAATTATATATATATATAGATAATATATATATATATATATATATATAGATATATATATATATATAAAGGTATATGCCACGAGGAAAAATAAACAACGGAGTATCCACGATATCTTTCGACGTTCAAACGTCCTTTACTTAGCAGCCGAAAGATCTCGCGGATACTCCGTTGTTTATTTTTCCTCGTGGCATATACCCTTATTTATGGATTTATCACGTTCCTAACTTTCGTGATTCAGTTATACATACATACACACAAATTATATATATATATATAAATATTATATTATTATATATATATATATATATATATATATATATATATATATATTATATATATATATAATTATATATATTATGCATATATATATACATATATATATATATATCTATATATATATATATGTATTATGTATATATATATACATATATATATATTATATAATATCTATGTATATCTATATACATATATATATGATATATCTATATATATATATATATATATATGGAGAGAGAGAGAGAGAGGAGAGAGAGAGAGAGAGAGTAGAGAGAGGAAGGAGAGAGAGAGAGAAGAGAGAGAGATTTATGCAATGCGCAATGCATACTCCGCATAAGCTAAACGCCTTTCTCCATTATACGGAGTAGCTCCACTTTGTATTCATCTTCTGCTATTCGGGAATTCTCTTGCCTCCTGCCCATTTCCGCCCTAGGTGCAACCCAGCGCAGGATTTTTCGGGAAACGGCAGTAAGTCGCTCCGTCTCCGAGGAATTGAATTCTTGCCACATTCCATTCTTGCCATTTCACCAGATCTTGGTTGTTCCTTCCTTCAAGTAACTTTATTCGACTTGTTTCCGAAGGTCAACAGGACTGCCGTTTCATGTAGCCATGAAATGAAGTTTTTAAAAAATGTGAAGAGAACGAATGCCGTTTTTTTTTTTTTTTAAGAAAAGAAAGATACACGAGTCAAGGAAAACACGAAAGACAGCAAAATGGCAAACTTAGGCAGAAGAGGGCAATAAATCGCTGGAGACTATGAGATGGAGTGACCTATTGTAGCTAATTTGCAGTGGCAGCGTAAGAAAAAGACCAGGTTTTATATACAGATGTACCAGGGACCGCGAAACCACTGACAGCTACACACACACGTAGAAAACCAACGTTAAAAAACAGATTAACGTCGCGCCACCTACACGTCACGTCTTGAGAAAACAAGTTTTAATGTGTATCCGAAACCCGATCGGTAGCATCCAGGGGGAAAAAACGCTTTCATGCTGTTTGTGCAAAAACACCCGTAAACAGGGAATGAGCTACCTGATTAAATTTAAGGGGCGTTACCTTACAAAACTTGCCACCTGCCAGTTTTAATGCGAACCGCCTGGACTACAGGCTCCCCGTTTTCTTTATCTGGGGAAAGGGAGGGAGACTGAAAATAAGGCTCCTTGAGGATTACGTGGGATTACCGTTGAATTCCTGCTTACATTACCAGATTCTGATGTTTAAAGACCCACCTAGAGCAATGATGATAATTAGTATTCATTAATGACTAAAGAAGTTGAAAATTGGTTTAGGATTTGTATTATTAGAGAATCTTAGTTAAAAAGAAATGCAGGCGGAAGGCAGTTGTCCAAAACTGAACGACAAAATTAACGTAAGAGCTTCAAAACAGAATCATGTCGCCAACGAACTATGACAAGAGTATTACAGAAGATTCCTGAATTTTTAAATGCTATCCGTGAACTAGTTTGATGTGGTCCTGATGTTCTGAACAGGTAAAATCCATGAAAGCGCTCTCCTCAGTTTCCGACTGAACACCTGCGTTGTTTGACGCACCAGATTCTATGGGCAGGCTCTCTTTCAAAGGCGGCTGCCTCAGACGCTCTAATCTTGGCCAATCTTCGCCGCGCAGGCAATCCCTCCCTATTCCCTCGACGGCGCTAATCCCTGGTCTGAGAAATGATCCGACGAGGAGACGCTGACAGGGCAGAAATGGTCGCGTCTGAAGTTCCAAAATAACAGCGAAAAATGTGACCAACTAAATCGGTGGTTCTCTACTTTTTTATTATCACGCCCCCCACCCCCTCTAAGAGGTGATCCATCCCTCCACGACCCCCCTCCCCCGGGGCCATTCATCTATAAGTATAATTCCCTCTCTACGAAAAAAAAACAACAGAAAAGAAAAGGGGTATTCTTAATCTTCCAGGATTGAATTAGTGAGATATTTGACACTGCTTCTTAGCTGTAGATCTTGAATGCATGATTGACTATAATTTCTTCATATTTCTTGCACTTGGATCTTAAGAGTTTGTAGTGACAAGCGTATCCAAAAACCGCGAAGAATTCGATGAGTTGAGAGGGCACAGTAAGCTATTCAAATTACATATGTATCTGGTAAAATGTGACCAGTAGAATCTACAATTATATATAAACATAAATATGTAAAGCATAAAATAAAGCAGAAGAGTTAACCAAAAAAGTTATCTATGCAAATACCCTTACTCCATGAATTTTGACAAATATACTCAGATCTCAGTTGACTGAAAGACTAAGTAAACATGGAGTTCATCAGAAATATATCTAAAAATATCCCGTATTCATTACATTAATATAAGTGTGAACAACCGAATTATCAAGATCAGTCAATACCAGCATACTAATAAATTATGAGGGAGGCCTAACAAGTGATAACCTAAAAAAAACAAGAATAAAATTGCATGATAAAAATTCAAAAGATTCTCTTAACAACAAGCTACAATTAGTGACATTTGTAATTCTCTCTGAATTAAGCCTAGAAGCCAAACCACCATTTTGACCAGCTTACTTTGCTTGTTACTTTTTCCTGTTTGAAAGCATTAGAATAAATTGTCGGCCACGCTAACATTTAGTGTATATTCTTACCATAACTTTGTTACAACAAAAATAAAAATAACAATTTCATAAAACTGAATCATTTTAATAATCAGAGTACGATACTTTGCATTTACTACAACCACCTGAGACCAGAGAACCGAAACAAGTAATATGAGGTCTAAACAAAAACTTGTCAAACAAAGGACTCTAAAAGCCCTTTTCATCTTACCTTTTTCTTATGTGATGGCAGAAAAAATGCTCAAGAACAACGCTTCACGACCTTCAAGCAAACAGCATTTTCCTTTGAGAAAGGTCTTTCGAACCGTTAGAACTTCTAATCAAACATTCCCTGTAGTAATCCAGACGAGGGAGGAAGATATCAAAGCCGCGCTCTGTCCCAGGCATAACGACGGGAAGAGAAACGAACGCCTAAAGAGGCAGCAGACATGAATTTCCTTAAAAAAAAGGCCAATCCGGAACCTCCCTCTGTCACCCTCCCAGCGCAGCCCAAGCATACTACTACATGTATGCATTCATACATGCACCAGGCAGCTTGGTTGCGTGTTCCCCCTCGCAGGATATCTGAGTGCATAATCTGCAGCTATTTAACTCTGTGTCGAACACGACAGGAGATGGATGAGACCTCCCTGTTACAACATACGCACAGAAGGAACAAACGCAGGGGGTAAGCGTCGTTATCATTCGTCACTCGAATAAGGAGATAGAATTTGAAAAGAAAAAAAAAATTATAATAATATGGGGAGACAGGGATAGGCAGAGGGAGGGGATGACGAGGTAAGGCGAACGAAGGATGAGAAGGAATAGAAAGAAAACTGGGGAGACGGAATGAGGAGATAAGAGGAAGATAAAAATATGTAATACATGTTTAGTATGCTTGATTTTGATCGCATCACCGTGATTCATATACATGCATTAAGCTACAAATGTCCTTTAATATCCAATTCGCTCTACCTCGGAATTAATATATATTCATATTATGTTAACCGAAGGAGAATTTTTCACTTGGTAATAATTTCATCTCGTGGATTCCAACCAGTGCACAGAGTCGGTACAGACGTCACTGAAGTCCTGATTTCTCCTCTGTGCGCTGGTTCGAATCCTCGAGAGGACGAAATTATTACCAACTAAAAAATTCCCCTTCAATTAACATACATGAAAATATATTAATTCCCAGGTAGAGCGAAATAGATATTAAAGGACATTTGTAGTTATATGCATGTATAGTATGTATGTGTCATAAGCACACACACATATTTATATAATATATATGCTTAGGGTACTAGTCGGGACAGATGTACTTATCAATTTCAAGTCCCCATGGGTTTCAGTTATTCCCAAAGTATAGTAAATACGATATGAGATTACATATCTGGCTTAATATTGGTGAATATACTATTTAAGGAAGTCACGTGTGAAGGAGTAATTATAAAGTATATATTATATATATATATTATATATTATATATAAATATATTATAATAACTATATAAATATATATTAATATGTCTATATATATATATATATATTATATATATATATATATTATGTAGTTATAATATATATATATTGCATATGGTATATAAAAAAAAGAAAACAAAAGAGAAGAGAGAGAGAGAGAGAGAGAGAGAGAGAGAGAGAGAGAGAGAGAGAGAGGAGAGACTTGCACGCAGACGTTTTTGTAAACATACAAATATATGTGTATATATATATATATATATATATATATATATATAGATATATGTATAGTATACATATATTATAATATATATATATATATTATATATATATATATTATATATATGAATAATAACTTGATCACGAAAGTATATAAAACGTGATGCTATGTATAAATAAAGTTCAGATAGAAACCTCAAAGAAAACAAGCAATTACAGATATTAACGAGAGCAAAACTAGAAGTTATCCAAGAGTTACATAATTTGGAAATAAATGAATCAATAAATTAACAACTCAATAATGAAATAAATAAATATAATTCCGTGGAAGAAGAGGAAAACCTTGTCTCCAAGATGTCCCTCCTTCCACGACATTTCTCTCTAATTCTTTTTTTTTTTTTCGTCCTCTTCCTGGCAGGAGGAGACACGGAGAGGGATCCTCTGCTCGCTCATTCCGCCGGATGAATCGGAGAGAAGAAAATCCGAGGGAGAGATGAATATTCATGAATAGAAATGATGAATTCGACTAACACTCGGAGCGAAGTGACGGGGAGCGGCGATAATCCATCAGTTGGACGCGGTGACATATTGCTTCGTGTGTCAGTGACCTCAGGCCCCGTCCATCACCCGATACCCTCGTTTCTCTTCTTGTCATTTTTCATAAACTAAATATTAATTTTTCTTTCACAAACTAAATATTAATTTTTTCTTTTCATAAACTAAAAATTAATATTTTTTTCATAAACTAATTATTATTTTTTTATAAACTAAATATTATTTTTTCATAAACTATATATTATTTTTTTTTATAAAAAAAATATCTTCTTTTTTTTTCATAAACAAAATATTGAAGTTTGTGTAGAAACTAAATATTATTTTTTTTCATAAACTAAATTTTTTTTTTTTCATAAACTAAATATCAATTTCTCCTTTTCATAAAATAAATATTCATTGTCTTTTCATAAACTAAATACAAATTTTCATCTATTACCTTTATTTTTCTAGACGAAATGAACGCAACTTTTAAAGAACCTTTCTTTAGATTTCAATCTGATGATTTCAAAGCGTTCTTATCTTTAATGTTCAACGAAATGTTCGGCTGGGGAATTCTGTCACTCTCTTCAGGAAATCTATTCAGTTCTAGAAGTCTCATTAATCCTTTCTTCGCTAACATGACAATGACATTCCAAGCTCTTCTATTAGAATAAAACTCATTTTTTTAGGGAAATTCCTCCTGATAATCTTCGGTTCAAGAATGTGATTGTCTCACCATTTTTGGGTTTATGTTAAAGAAAAGTACATATATCTATTTAATTAACAATATGATCGAATAAACCTGGTAGGTAAGGTCACTGTGCAAAAAATGACATAAAATAAAGGAAACTACAGACCTTAACGCAACTCAGCAGCAAGATTTCGCTGTTCACTTAATTATTCAAGGAACAGAGGCTTCGTGTTAGACACAACCTTAAAGACTGACATAATTTCTGCTGTTGGTGGTGCACTTAACACATATCATTTGAACCGTATAACACCTTTATCTTATACATGACTACGCACACAATAAACACAAACACACACCCACACACATATACACACGCATGTATGTACTATATGTTCATACATACATATATGTATATGTGCGTGCTTTTGTACACGCGCAAGCGCGTAAGGAGTGGGGGGAGGGGCAAAAAGGTCGAGCTCTCCGACTCTTAAAGAAGTCTTTAGGATGAGTTTGCTAACTCGAAGTCCTTTTCTGAGACTCCAATCTCTTGGCGGCAATCTAGGGATCATACCACGATCCTTAGAAAACGAGTCCAGTGTGTTCACCTTTGTGTTTGTGCACACGCAAGCTTGCTGGTGTTTGCAGGTGTGTGTGTGTGTGTGTGTGTTAGGTTATCTTTAAAGCAGATAATCTGGAAAATTTCAATCTATGTAAATCAATGAATGTTAAATAAAATTTAAAAAATGTTGTAGTTCGATATTACTCTCGAAAAATACGGACTGCAGATACCCCTGATAAAAAAAAATATACAGGATACATATAAATACCACTAACATTCAGAATAAGCGCAAACAATCCCTCTCTCATAGCATACACAATATCTACTTTTTTAAAACAAAAGCAGATATATATATACATAAATAACTGGGTGCTATTATTTTAACCACTTACATTACATGCCAAAAGCACGTCCGAAAGCCATCCAACAGTTATAAGTACTTCTTTTGTTACCCAGAGTTTTTAAGAGACTATCGATTTTAATTTTCAATTTAATACATAAGTCAGCTCTTTTGCTTTCAAATATGAGTAGAGTCACAATTTGCAGCATGGAATAAAAGCATGGAATACGGGCAAAGATGGTCCTTCAAATGAAACATCCCACTTGCCTACAACTTCTTTTACCAACTGGATGCCCTTTTCGAATTAAGACATGAGTGCCATGCTGTATGAATTAACTGCCATCACGATGTGATCGATTTGATGATGCAGGACCCATATGTCCAAACACATGACGAGCGAGGAGGAGAGAAAAGGATTTTGAGAAACCAATCGATATTTATACTTCAGGGTTTGAGAAGACCTGCTCCCATTGACAATTCCACCGACAGGTAAACACTTAGGAGGAGATTTACTCTGGAAGAAAATCAACAACGGCATATTTCACTTCACTCTTGGCGCTCGTTAGTCGGTCGTTAAGGTAAATCCGCCGGTGTTTGTACATATTACAAAGTAATAGGATTTATGGAAGGTCAGAGGGGTAGGCCTCTTATTTAAGCCTGAGTAAACCTATTAACATCAAACAATAATAAAGAGAAGGCAAAAAAAAAAAAAAAAAAAAAAAAAAAAAAAAAAAAAAAAAAAAAAAAAAAAAAAAAAAAAAAAAAAAATCAGGTGTCCGTAACCCTTGTGAATGGTACGGTCGTCAAAAGGTCATTAAATCTACCCTACGAAAATACATGTCAAATATCCACTCACTCCATCCCACCCCTCGCCTCCCCTCCCCTCCCAAACAAAAAATAAAAGTTAGAATTATACACTATCATCGACTGCGGATTGACCCAGAATGAAGTGGGAGAGAGAGAGAGAGAGAGAGAGAGAGAGAGAGAGAGAGAGAGAGAGGTTTCGCCTACGCGTCTGCTTCAGCATTAATTACATGACATCCTGCCAGCCGTCATTTCATACGACAAGACGTCAATCATATTTTCACGCTTAGGGCAGACACTCTCGTTTCATTTGAATAAAGGAAATAGAAATTTCAGGAGAGCCGCATTATCGTCAAGGCTGCAGTGCAACACTGCTCAATTCCTCGCAACATCAAAACGAATATCAATTCTCACGCATATGACAAGTACACATAGCAGAAAATCTCTTCCAATAAAGACAAAAACGTGTGTGCGTAAGTCCGTGCAGAATGCCATTTCAAAGCAAGGCCAGATTCAAGCACATCATCATTATCAACGATAATAAATCTCCGGCTAAAAAAAAAAATGCGAGATGCTCTGAAACAGAAGAAGGGCAAAACATCTCCATCCAAGGTTTCAGACGCGAATGAAGGGAGGGAGGAAGCATTCATTATCTACATTCTCTCTTCCCTCCTGCCTTCCAAAGTATCCTCCTCCTCCTCCTCCCTTTCTCTCCCTCTCAGCACAAACATAATATATCAAGCGCACCGGTTCTCACTTGCATGCAAATGAACAACACCCTGTGTGCATTACCCAACAGCTTTCAATCTCCTCCCCCTGTTTGTTCCGGGAAGGTAATTTTACCGTGAAATATTTCAGGAGAGGAAATAATTCACCTCCCCAATAGGAACATTTCCTCAAGAGACTGGAATACTTCGAAGGCTTCTCAAGAGAGCTGCCCTATGTAATCAGGAACATCATCCAAATAAACATATTCTAAGCGTAATATTCCCAACAGAAATGCGAGTCCATGAAAATAATGCCAGAAGAAATAAGATGGAAGGGAAATAGTATCACCTGGGAATATTACGAAAGGAGAATTTGTTCCTTAATATTGTGAATAAGGAATTTGCTCCTCTCCGAAGCTCGAGAAAAGCCTCTCCCTAGGTAACATTATGCAAGACGAATAATCCTTTTAAACGGACTGAAGTTAAAAAAAAATAATAAATAAAACTAAAAAAAGAAACCATGAGGAAACTGACCTTCGTAGCAGTCGATGATCGCATTACAAAATCTAAATTCGGAGTATACACATAAATAGATTTCACAACAATGCAAATGTAAACAAACTAACATTAATCCCCCTAGTATAGTGCTCCAAAATGAATTAGCAGTGCAAAATCTACCAAGATCTCTCTGTCTCAGATGAAGCTTTAAATGGACAGTAGATTTGCTTGGGTGTCTTCGATTGCGCCGTCATATCATGAGAAAATATATATATATATATATATATATATATATATATATATATATATATATATGTATATATATATATATATAAAATATAGATATATATAATATATATATATATATATATATATATGTATACTATAAATACGTATCACACACATATATACATAAATAATATTACAATTACATTTGTATATACATAAATATATATGTATAATATAATTATATATATATTATATATTATATATAATATTATATATGAGGAGAGAGAGAAGAGAGAGAGAGACGAGGAGAGAGAGAGAGAGAGATTATGATTTTATTTAACAAGGAAATAAAGAGGTACTACCCCGGAGCAGAGAGAGAGAGAGAGAGAGAGAGAGAGAGAGAGAGAGAGAGAGAGAGAGAGAGTTATGATTCTATATAACAAG